>NC_062537.1:582908-592908 GCF_022655615.1 Tachysurus fulvidraco
CACTTCCAGAGGGAGAAACACTGATCCTGGCTCCAGCTCTACAAACTCTGCTGTGTGATGGACAATAACCAGTTTTTACTTTCACACCAGTGTGTTTAACATCTCGACTGCTGTCTCTGCATCGAGGCACGGGGTGAGGCACGAGGCACCGCCTCGACGAGGGGAGTACACGCGTGTGAGACGGACGGCTTTAACGAGCTTGAGCTGAATTCCATGTTCGCTATTAGTGTGTGTCAGGAGGACTCCCTGTGGCTCACAGTGTGAGGAGGAAACAGCCCCAATCACTCCATCCCTCCATCCATCACTCCATCAGGATCTCCTCCTGCCATGTAAATCACACTACAGCACCAACACCACACAATCGCACCAATCATCTGATTTACTTCATTTTATCTCAATCTCAGAGATCGGAGTTAAACCACTACCCACCCCCCCACCCCACAAACACACACACACACACACACACACACACACACACACAAACACACACACACACACATCTGACACACAGCAGTTCTAAAGCTTCTTCACACGATATTTGTGTTACTGAGAACTTCACCGTTTAATCACCTCCATCACCACAAATCTCACACCCACACACACCTACACACACCAACACCACACTGTCACACACTTTATACAACGCGTACAGACAAGCGTCTCATCTCACTGCTCCTTCACACACACACACACACACACACACACACACACACACACACACAGCCAGAGAACAAAGGGGATCTCCACCTCTCTCTCCCCTGCTCTATTATTAGATGTTCATCCCGGAGACAAAATAATCACACAGTGAGCTACATCAGTGAGATGGAGAACGAGAGACGAGATGAAGACCAGCAGAAAAACCCCTCGTTACACCCTCGCCTCCGACAGCAACCCCAACCACACCAGACTACTGCGTCTCAACCACACAACACTAACCACAGCTCCAGAAGCGTGTTCCTGCTTCATTTCTCTCATCAGATCTCTCTCTCTCACACACACACACACACACACACACACACACACACACACACGACTGTGTCCCAATTGCTTAGACTGACTAAAGGGTACAGTGCAGTTGTGTCTCAGTTGAAGAAACTCAGCTGAATTTAGGGCACTACTTCGAGTGTAGCCTGCTGATGTAGGGGGGCAAGTGACCGTCCCGTTACCCTGAGGGCAATAAACACAGCGGATTCTTCAACAGGGGACAGTAAAGCACACTATAGAGTGCAGAAGGCTCTTATACGGTGAGCTGCGTCTCAAATCACTTCCTACTCCATTTCCTTCATGACTCCCTGTTACCTGCTCAGTGCAGTCCCCAGGCGACAGGGGGCGCTATATGATCCCATGTGTAGTGTAGTGAAGCTCTTGGGGCATTAGGGACCTCACTCGCTCACTCAGTGTCGTACAGAAGGGCAGAGAAGACACTATTTTTTAGGAGCCACAAAATGGCCGCCCGGTTAACGTCCTGCGTCCTACACCCGGTCCACTAGGCCGTAGAGTTCCTGCACCAACAGGAAGTGGTCTTCCTTCACTCAGCTCCTCGTGTAGTGCTCTTATTTACAGGAAGCTAAAACTAAACGCTTCCTAACAGCACATACATTCTGTACATTACAGTTTCTGCTGAAGTGCACCACAGAGTGAGAGTCTTAGTGCTGCGTCTACGTTATAGAAGAGAGAGAGAAGCGAGACGTAGCGCCCTGATACAGAGGGAACGTCTACACAAGGGAACACGGACACACACACGGTGATACGACGTGCACTACATAGGCAGTGTGTATTATACACAACACTGTCGGCTGAAGGTTAGCTCTAATATAGTGCACTTATATCCAATAAAGGGAGCAAGGAGACATTTGGAAACCCACCACAGAGAAGCAAGAGGCTTTGTGTGTGTAGGGGTGTGTGTGTGTGTGTGTGCGTGTGTGTGTGTGTGTGTGTGTGTGTCTCCTGCATCCCCTTCAAGCAGAGCAGAACAACGCTGCCGACATCTTGAAGAAAAGGTAACCATCTCTGTCTCTCTCACACACACACACACACACACAACACAGCTAATATGTACACAACCTTCACTTGTTTCCTTCTCTCTCTCTCTCTCTCTCTCTCTCTCTCTCACACACACACACACACAGTCGGTTTATATCTCGAACGCTGAATGTCATCTCTGATGTTCTTCTGCACAACCTTAACCACGAGGGCAGATATTTTGTGTTTATTTCATATCTGTTCTATCTGTCTCTCTCTCTCTCTGTCGCTCTCTTTTTCTGTCTGCCTCTCTTTCCTCCCCCTCTGGAAGATTCCTGATGGATGGTGGTTTGAAGAGAAGGAGAAGGAGAGGAGGAGGAGGAGGAGGAGGAGGGAGGCAACTGCAGCAGTGACGCTGTGCAACGCAAAATTGGGGATTTACCACTAGGGCACCTCGAGTAACAGAAACGGAGGGGGACGAAGCTCAACACACCAAGCTCACTGCTTTTAACACACACACACACACACACACACACACAAACACACACAAACACACACACAAAGCTTTTTAATGAACAAAAGCAGAAGAACCTGATGTAAAATTAGTTACAGTGAGAACATTGAGATGAAGAAATTATTCTTAAATCAAAGCCATTAAAATATTTCTATTGTGACCTTCTGCTGCTGCCCCACACACACACACACACACACACACACACACACACACACACTCTCCAGCCCTCTGTTACGTCTTGAAACACAGAATCACACGGGATCAAAGACACGACAAGTACAAACTGTTCATCTGTTCATCAATAAGAGCAGGTGATGAAGACGTCTGGACTGGGATCAGTGTTCAGAACATGGAGAAGTAAAGAGAACATCAGTGTCAAGGTCAGAAGATCACGTCTGTTCTCTCTCTCTCTCAGTTTAGTGTAATGAAAGAATTCCAAAGAGGACATGAGGGTGAAGGCGGCATCATCATCATCATCATCATTAATAACATAATTATTATGTGACATTAACAGCTCCCACAAGACCCCTGCACTAGTCCTGCTTACAGAGGACATGTGAGCTGTAAAACACAACCTACAGGTAGAAAGTGGATGAAACCCCTCAGTTTGGTGCCCTCAGGACCTCTTGAGCTGCTCATCACTGATCTGTGAGGAAACTGTGAGGAAACATGACGTTTGTGACTGAACCTTTAGCTCCTGGTGACCAACACCAGGTTCCTGACCGGATGCTGTGCTTAATTGGCTTGTTATTAATCAGTACTCACTATTTACACAGGTGCTGGAGACACAGGTCCAGACTTTCTCCCTCCAGCTCGTCCTCCACCAGCGTGTCAGACAGCGGGCGCGCGGGAACAGGTGAGTCCTCCGGTAAAGGTGGTCGCATCTCCCTGAGGAACAGCTCCAGGAACCGGCGGTAAGCTTTCTCCTCGCTGCCACAGCCCGCCATCACTCCTTCTCATTCCCGGACACAGCACACACACGGAGGAAGAGGAGGAGGAGAAGAAGAGTGAGGAGGATCTGCTGGCTGGAGTCATGAACGAGCTCCAGGTGCGCGCGTGCACGCGAGAGCGCGTTAACGAGCCGTGTTGGTGACGTCAGGCGCGAGGGGCGGAGTTAGGTAGAAAATAGAAAGAGCGCCCCGCTGATTGGGCGACTACGTCATCCGGTGTCTTTGGGATGAATGAATGAATGGAATCGGCACACGGTGTTCGGTTCACCAACTCTTCCCTCTTTTACAGACCGGATTTAACCGGATTACCGTGAAAGATTTCGACTCGTTGCTTAAATTTGTTCATTTTTTCTCTAAAGTGTAAATGTTATAATTATTAAAGGGCCATTAAAGCATCGCGGTGGTCATTTGGACCAATCAGCTGTAGCCTTCACATCCGGGTCTCGTGTCGGCGTTCTGTCAGTTGGTTACAAACCCTAAATACACAATTTAACTGTCTACAATAACGGACTATTACAAATAAAATAAATGTATAATCTTCAAAATAAAAAAACATTAAAATATCGCAATGTGACAATGACAAGACAAGCTAATTTAGCCACATGCTAACCGTAACGCCGTTAGCCACATGCTAACCGTGGCGAGGCTCAGAAGCGGGGGTTTATGGGACATGGAGTTTTTGGGTGACATCAGCGGTCCCAGTGAATATATAATATATCGATGTAACGAATCATTTAAATATCTTAAAAAGTGAATTTTACGAAATATATTGAAGAACTTTACTTCATGACGTGAAACCAATATATAGGCGCGTGTGCACGTGGGTGACGCTATTTTTAATCGCGATGAAAACGTATAACGTGACGTCGCGTGTTACGTGAGTCAACAGTGACGTCACGAATATGATTTCAGGACAAAGCCTAAAGAAGATCAGACTCAATGTACTTCTACACGCTGTTACACTATTAACACAGTCTACCTGGTGCTGTGCATAAAGTACTGGCACCCCTTTACTCTGCCACTACAGCCACTGACGTCACACCTATAAACAGGCCGAATAACACGTGTTAAATGCAGTTGGACATTCGGTGTCTCGGCTTTCACGGATCTTCCTTATTTTGTTGATTTTCTGATCTTTTCCACTGTGAACCAGAGGCCTTGAAATCCATCAGCTAATTGACCGTGAAAGAGCGACGTCTCGAGACCTGTGAGGCTTTTAATGAAAATGAGCAGTGAAAAGCTCCCCTGATTCCCCAAAGTGGCTCGAGGGAATCGTGATCATCACCACAAACCAATGCTCTGGTGTGCAGTGGGAGTGTATATAGGCCATCAGAGGAGCGGCTGTAAAAATAACTGCTGCTGATTTCACTGGGGCTGAGAGTTAACCCTCCTGCAGTGTGTGTGTGTGTGTGTGTGTGTGTGTGTGTGTGTGTGTGTGTGTGTGTGTGTGTGTGTGTGAGAGTGTGTGTGACCATCAGTAAGCACAATTTATTTATTAAACCAATGTACAGGGAACGACAAAAAAGAAATTAAAATCTCTCTCTCTCACACACACTCACACACATTAAGAGGTTAAATGTATTTTTATGTAAAAGCTGCCTCTATCCATATAAAAGTAAACAGGAAGCTTAACCAGAAAATTTACACTAGCTACATACACTTATTTTTATTATTTGATAAAGACAGTGCAGTAAGGTGCTGTGCTATAAAAAAGATATCTGCAGACAATGAGCTCCTCCTGAAGATTTCTATACAGTGAGTTAAACATACTGGTGACACGTGTAAATCACTTAATATTCAATATGTATATCAATAATAAACTATTATAATTACAATACTTACACCAGTTATTATTCCAGTGATTAGGTTTTAATAGAAATTGTGTAGAATTTGAACAGAAGTTTATATTATTGACTTTTAGGGTCACAAAATGAAGCTTCTGACAGAGTAGAGTGCTTTAGATGAAGTTCAGATCAGTTCACCAGAAAACAGACTGTAGCTTAGTTCTTCCTGTGTACACAGTGTGTGTGGGTGTGTGTGTGTGTGCGTGTGGGGGAGAGAGAGAGAAAGAGATTATCTGTTCTGGTGTTCAATGCGAGGACGTTTACTGTGGCTTCCTGCTGCAGGACTGTGGGACGGGACAGAAGACACTGAAACAGTGGTGTCTCTGAATCCTTCAGCCTTCATCACACAGAGAACACAACCATCAACACAACATGACACCTAATAGTAACATCACTACAGCTGTGTGAGAGTGTACAGGTGTGTGAGTGTACAGGTGTGTGAGTGTGTAGGTGTGTGAGTGTGAGTGTATAGGTGTGTGAGTGTATAGTTATGTGAGTGTATAGTTGTGTGAGTGTATAGTTATGTGAGTGTATAGGTGTGTGAGTGTATAGGTGTGTGAGTGTACAGGTGTGTGAGTGTACAGGTGTGTGAGTGTACAGGTGTGTGAGTGTACAGGTGTGTGAGTGTACAGGTGTGTGAGTGTACAGGTGTGTGAGTGTATAGGTGTGTGAGTGTATAGTTGTGTGAGTGTATAGGTGTGTGAGTGTACAGGTGTGTGAGTGTACAGGTGTGTGAGTGTACAGGTGTGTGAGTGTACAGGTGTGTGAGTGTACAGGTGTGTGAGTGTACAGGTGTTGACTGACCGTGAGCTGGTAGGGAACGTTGGCGTCTCTCTGGCTTGATGATTTATACAGAGACACAAACCTACAGAACGAATAAAAGAACAAACAGTAAACTGGAACATATCAGTTTGTATTTTTGTTGACTGCAGAGGTGATGCACACACACACACACACACACACACACACACACACACACACACACACACACACACACACACACACACACACACACACACTTGCCTTTGTGTTCCTTCCCAGTGCATGATGAGTCTCTGTGTGGCTCCATGGCCCCAAATCTCACCTGATGGACAACCAAGCAGTACACACACACACACACACACACACACACACACACACACACACACACACACACACACACACACACACACAAACACACACACACACACACACACACACACACGGACATAACATAACGGACTGTTAAAGCCACACTTCAGTCTGTACTGCCCTCTACTGGACAACCTGATAATTCACCATTCTACTTGTGCAGACATGCACTTCCCAAAGTGTTAAACTGGAGCCTATTCACTTCTATCACTAGTTAGATACATTAGACTCATCACTTCAGTGACGAAACCAAAGAACGCATCATGAAGGAGCAGATTACCCAGAGCAGGGACGAGCCTGGACTGACCACTCGAGACTTTAGTCGTCATCTGATTGGTCAACACCACCTGAGAACAACACACAGGAGTCATGAGTGTGTAGACAGAGGTAGGGAGGTGTGTGTGTGTGTGTGTGTGTGTGTGTGTGTGTGTGTGTGTCGCACCGCTGGCCCGTGCTGAGCCGATGCTAAGCGAGTGACTTGCTGTGAAAAGCCACTGAGGAGACGAGTCCTCTGAGAGACATCCTCCAGCTCGTGTCTGAACGGGAAAGCCACGCTGTCAATCACCACCAGTCGCACCTGCCATCCCATAATAATCACCTCAATAATCAGGAATAACAAGCTCAATATCTGTTCATGGAAATTTCCTAAACTGCCCAAAAAAAGAGATTTTAAAGTTTTTCTGCTGTTTTTATTTTGTAAAAACAGCTTTTATTATGGTTTCTAGTCTCAGTTTGTACTTTCACTGTTACAGATTAATCCTCCAGACTGACTTCTGTGGCAGAGTGAGCTCTGAAGTTCAGTAGATGTTGGATTGTATCTTCATGTGTTTCCTTCTCTGACCTCTTCCCAGACGAGTGAATGGCTGTGTACCTGTGGACGTTTCCTCAGGAAGTCAGGCAGGAGGTGAAGCTCAGCGAGCAGAGCCACGTGATCATGACAGCGCACGAGGAAGACTCCGGAGAGGATCTTCTCCACGGTGAAGCTCTCTAAAGCTTCACGTTGCTCTGAGAACACACGCGCAGCATAATTACTGATTATACTGTTCTGCCGAATGGTGAGAAGGTCAGCGATGTTATGACATCATCAAAAAGCATAATAGGAAGTTGCAGAACAGAAGAAGGGGGTAAACTGGACTATAAACACACCTTGGTCCTCAGCCAGAGCGGCGCAGTGCTCCACCGCAGCCCGGGCCATGCCCACCAGCCGCTCCACCACAAACCCACCTTCAGTGTCCACGAACACGGCTTCACCCCCTAGTCCTCCAAAACACACCGGGATCTGTACGTCTACAGCCAGCTGCACACTGACACACACACACACACACACACACACACACACACACACACACACACAGAGTAACTGACATTAAATCTCTGGTATGAAGTTCTACCAAACCCTCGCAAAGGTTCTCAATGGCACAATAAAGAATCTCTGACACTTGTTCTGGCTTCCTGATGCTGTGCTGATGAAAGGTGCCATGAGGAGAAACTCTCAGCTCTCACCACAGCTGGGTTTTTCCGATGCCTGGGACGCCACAGATCTCCGTGCTCCTCCCCACGGGAATCCCACCCCCGAGCACAGCGTCCAGCTCCGAACAGAAGGTGACGATGTTGCCCCGCGTCTCCTCCTGGTGCAGGAGATCCAGCGCTGTCAGACTCTGCACCGCTGCCCTCTGCTGGAGGGGCAAGAAGTCATCACGCAGAGTCTGCAACACCTCAGCAGCCTCCACCTGAGATAATCCTGTGGCTGCCAAAGGCATGACATACATTAATGCAGCCACCAACACATTCTACACCATCACATCCCCACGAGTCATAGGTCTGATCTTTAAACCTTTATTCTTCAGAATATGTCAAATATTTTGTAGGCTAAAAGAGCATCTTAATAATGATCTCACTAAATGTCCAGCAGATTAAAAACCACATTTGTTCCATAAAAGGGACACTTTTGCTCTTTGCTCTGGAGTTTTTACACAACAGTGTACCTTTGCACAGCTGGAGCTGCTGCACATCTGTCAGGTCTGCAGCGGTGTGAAATCCAGCGGTTATTAATTTGACCTTCACAGAAGGAGCCAGAGGAGAACTGGACACGGTCCTGAACATCATAACTGAACATCTGAACACTTCATCAGCATGAAACAGAATCACATCAGATATAAATACTGAAAAATATCAAGTAAAGACTGCAGTCTTCACTAATCAACACAGAGTCATTTCCAAACGCGTCTCTGTCCTTTGTCCCTTTTCGCACTCCGTTGAAATCTTCTGCGTATTTATAATAACACCAGTCCTCCAACTTGGAAAGCGAAATATTCTGTTTATAAATAAATAAATCAGTTCACTAAAATGCTAGCTATGCTAACTAACATGCTAAGCTAACTGACACGCTAAGGTATAGATATTTATGGCGCTAAGCTAACTAACATGCTAAGCTAACAAACATGTTAGCGCTAAGCCATAGATATCTATGGCGCTAAGCTAACTAACACGCTAAGCTAACTAACACGCTAAGGTATAGATATCTATGGCGCTAAGCTAACAAACATGCTAGCGCTAAGCCATAGATATCTATGGCGCTAAGCTAACTAACACGCTAAGCTAACTAACACGCTAAGGTATAGATATCTATGGCGCTAAGCTAACAAACATGCTAGCGCTAAGCCATAGATATCTATGGCGCTAAGCTAACTAACATGCTAAGCTAACTAACACGCTAAGGTATAGATATCTATGGCGCTAAGCTAACTAACATGCTAATACTTCTTCCTAAAAAATAACAGCGAAATAAATAAATACATTTTAAATGAAATAAAGAGGAAACGGAAGTAAACCGAATTAAATTAAATACAGATTAAAAAACCGAATTCAAACTTTTTTATTTTTAAGTTGAACATGCGCCTCAATGTATTCCGTAACTACGGGGTGTATGAAGGGACAAACCGGATAAGAAAATCGCGTTTGGAAAAACAAAAACGCTGTGTTCCGAATCGAAGACGTCCATTTTAGATTTTACCGGAAAAACAAACGCGTCAGAAGGAGAATCAGTAACCGCGCAGTACACAGCGGTCTGAGGTGAATGTTGTTGTGTGAGAATGGAGCTTTAAACAACGCACCAGACTTCTGTAGTGTGTGTGTGTGTGTGTGTGTGTGTCTGTGTGTGTGAGAGAGTCTGTGTGTCAGGGAGTGAGTGTGTGTCTGTGTGTGAGTGAGTGTGTGAGAGAGAGTGTGTGTCTGTGTGTGTGTCTGTGTGTGTGAGAGAGTCTGTGTGTCAGGGAGTGAGTGTGTGAGTGAGTGTGTGTCTGTGTGTGTGTGTGTGTGTGTGTGAGAGAGAGTGTGTGTCTGTGTGTGAGAGAGAGTGTGTGTCTGTGTGTGAGAGTGTGTGTGTGTGTGTGTGTCTGTGTGTGTGTGTGTGTCTGTGTGTCAGGGAGTGTGTGAGTGAGTGTGTGTCTGTGTGTGTGTGTGTGTGTGTGAGAGAGAGTGTGTGTCTGTGTGTGAGTGTGTGTCTGTGTGTTAGAGTGTGTGTGTGTGTGAGTTTACTGTATTCATTGTGTTGAGTGTGTGTGTTCAGTGTGTGTTGGGGATGAACTGTCGCTCGGAGG
>NC_062537.1:605408-610408 GCF_022655615.1 Tachysurus fulvidraco
CCCCCGTGGATGCCACACTTACGAGGAACTTTCTCACCGTTTAGTTGCCACTTTGTGATTTTCGGCTCGTGTTGCCTTTTATGGAGTTTTGTGGGCGTGGTTTATTTCGTTTTTGCTCACTGCTGTTACACAGGATTTAATGATGACCTCGTTTTAAAAATGACATACTATAATGTTGAGTTAGGACAGAGATTAGTGTTTCTGGTCCATTGTCCAGCCCTGATCGATGTAGTTATGTGTCTTTGTGTCTTGGAATTAAACCCTTACCTTTTGACGTTTGGTGGTCAAACGGTGTTTTTTTTTCAGCCCTCGACAGGAGTTCTGAGTTTACGGCTAAACCTGGAGTTTGTCCTGCACATCCTGTCTCAGGTCCTCTGTGTCTCTGGGACTCGGATTGTCCTCACTGGCAGAAATGCTGCCAAACAGGAAACCAGAGTGTCTGTGTGGAGCCTCAGAGCCCCGGTGAGACATCTGCAGCTTCACAACACCCAGAGATTTACTGTCATAGCAAGAGATAATATCATCACGTCCCTCTGTTGTCCTTCTGTCCTTTCTCTTTGCCGTTAGTGAATATGACCTCGTGGCTGAACGTGACAGTGACGGTGAAAACAGCGTTCAGTTTGGTGGACACGAGCAGTGGGATGTTGAACCACACACGTCTGCTGCACTCTGTGGTCTGTGTCATGATGTCAGATCATTTAATATTCTATACAACATGCAAATGTCCTTAGGTTTATTCATTCAGTACACAAGATGTCTTAAGATCACAAAAATAGACCTTAACCCTGTGTGTGTGTGTGTGTGTGTGTGTGTGTGTGTAGGTGATGGGAGCTCTGAGCTCTGTGCAGGTCTCAGTGTACCACATGCACTCGTGGTCTTCAGGATGGTTCAGTACGTCCTCCTGCCTCCTGCTCGGCTCGTCTCAGCTCCTGTCCCTAACCAGCGTCTCTGACACACTCCTGCTCCTGCTAGGGAACATAGACGAGGTGACGGCTGTGGACGTCAGGGGTATGTATGTGTGTGTGTGTGTGTGTGTGTGTGTGTGTGTGTGTGTGTGTGTGTGTTTCTGTGTGATTCATTTTTGCAAGAACATTGTGATTCAGCTTCCTTTTTATTCCTCATGAGTCAGATGAAAATATTTCCTTCTCTCTGTCCAGCTTTTATTAATGTCATCTATCTCTGAATCAGTGCATTGTGTGTGTATGTGTGTGTGTGTGTGTGTGTGTGTGTGCAGATGTGGATGAGTGTGCCACGCCCGTGCTGAGAGCCTGCCATCCCCTTGCCCACTGCTCTAACACTCTGGGATCCTATAATTGCACGTGTGCTGCTGGATGTGTGGATCTTCAGCCCAGCAGGCCAGGAACACAGTGTAGGAGTGAGTAACAGCGCATAATAATCATAATAATAATCATTTCCCATAATCCTTCATTTCCCATGTTATGCCCCGCCCCAGGAGCTCTTTTGGGTAAATAGTGGAACTAAGTATAAATACTTAGAACATCATCATCATATAACTTCCTCTCCAGAGGATCAGCTGACTCAGTGACCCATCCATCCACAGTCCATATCCGACACGTGGAGTGTGTGTGTGTGTGGCAGTGTAACACTGGTCCACCAGTCTAGTCTAGATCAAACCAGTTTAGCCAGCATGTCAACACTCTAGACAGTAGTGAGTCTCCATGGTGATGAAGACGTGGTGCTGTTGTACACCCGGGGTCTCACTGTGCTTGGATTTGGCTGATCAGTGCTGGAACCTTCTCCTGATCTCATCATCTGTTGCCTCTTTGCTTCAATACAAAAGATCTCACAAAATGTCTCGTGTAGTCACGGTGCTGTAGCTACACCCTGCCTTCTTGTCCGTTCTGTCATGGACCTGCAGATTATCCTTCTCAGAGCTGAGTGATCTTTCCTCAGATGATGGAAATTCTCACTTCATCTCGAAATAAACGTCTCGTACGACGAGTTTCACGGCACATGACGTTTCGGCGCCGCACCCACATCTCACAGGTCTCTCTGGACCCAGACTCGTTGATGTTGTTTACCATCAGTACCTGGCAACCCAACTGCTGGATCAGTTCCTAATGATGGATCCTGTGTAGAGCTTTATAACTTCTACATCACCCACACTTATTCATCCCTCATCACAGATAATGTGGTGCTTGTCGTGACACTCTGGTACAGAATAGGTTCTACGCTCCATGCCGCTGTCATGACTCGAGTCAGCTCGGCTGTGAGGCTCACCTCTCGTTGTCTTGGCACCGCGAGTCCGCCGTACTGTCCGTAGGTCGGCCAAAGTACACCGGCCTTGTTTGTGTTGACCTTGGGCTGACTTTAAGGCTTTATGAAGGTTCATGACATGGAACTGTCCTCATGATTCAACATCTCCTGTGGATGCAGGACTTTCAGCACTTATGACCCAGCGGATGAGGAGCTCTCGCTGTCCTGCTCCATGTCTCTAAAGTATATTTGTCTCTGTCATCTCCGTCAAACCAGCAGCCGAGGAGCGTCCCCGTCTCCAGGAGCACGGATGTTGAGGGTTAAAGGTTACACAACACAACATTGTGGTGCTGAGATTTAACTTCACAACCTTCTGCACATCTCACTTGTGAGACCAAATCTGAAGGACAGAAATCCATTTTTGGAAATGAAGGAGATAAAAAGAAGGAGAAATGTGTGTGTGATTCTGACCTGGCAGAAGTAAATGAGATGATTAGAGTAATAAAAACATGTTCTGATTTGAGTTTATCGTCAGCTACACGTCTTCATTAAACATGTTTATGTTTACTTTTTAGACACATCCTCCTCCTCCTCCTCCTCCTCCTCCTCCTCTTCCTCAGATTGGAATATAATCAGCTTTGGGCCTCTAAGGAAACGTCCTCAGCAAATTACCTCCACTACTTTGTCCACTACTACATCCAGTACACCACCTACTACATCCTCCACTGCTAACTTCAACACTTCCTTCACTTTCCCACCACCCGTTTCTCGCTGCAGCTCTAAGTCCAGCTCGAGTCCTGAGCTCAGTACGTACTCCAGAGCGCTGTGCTTTTCAGTGTTTTTAATGTTTATGTCACTGGAATTATCACAAAGATTATATTTACGTGTTTGTTTTGTAGCTATTCCGTATGTCACCAACCTCTGGGTCAAAAACGTCACAAGCTCATCCTTCCAGCTGTTGTGGAACTTTCCTCTTCACATCAACCTCACGTCAAAGCTCATCCTCTTCCATGGGACCCACCAGCTGGGCATCGTGGAAACGGAGCTCTCTGATTGGACATGGACCAAGCTTCAGCCTGGGGGTCTGTACACCGCCCATGTGGCCCTGTGTATGTGCGGTTCCTGTGGAAACGCCACCGAGCTGAAGGTGAAGACAGGTATGTGGAGAGGAGAGCGACGGGCTCCCGGCCCTCGTCCTTATAGAAACGGTAAGGAGTTTGTTCTAAAGTGTGTTTTCTGATTGCAGATGCACAGATCCTCAGAGCTGTTGTCCGAATAACCAACGTTAACTTCACCGTGGATCTGCAGAACCCCGAAAGCACAGAGTACAAGACGTTTGTTGAAAATGTTAGAAACGAGGTAAGCGTAGGAAACAGAGCGCTGACGGTGTTCGTACAGTTCATGGAATTAATGTAATAAATAAAATCAGAACCTGCTGGATGTTAATCATGGTTCTATAACCTTCATCCCTACTGGGCAGCTGGACACCATGTAGTTTGTTCTTCACATCTCTTCCTCGTGTCCTTCCACAGACTCTTCGCTCTCCCGACTTCTGGGTCCGGAACTTGGTTCACTCCGGGAAGGTGTTAGTTTTAATCTCTCATCTGGCTCCAGGCAGCGTCGTGGTCACCTTCACGCTCGTGTTCCTGCCCACCGAGCAGGACAACTACAAAATTGCCATTTATCTGATGGAGTCCCTGCAGAACAGCTCGCAGTTCACCTGCGACAGAAACTTCACCGAGATCACGGGTATGACATACTGTACACACACGTTCACACACTCGCAGAAAACATAACGGTTCTTCCTGAAGACGTTGTTGCTGAATCCTTAACCATCTGATGAACCTTTAAAGAAGCTTTTTAGCTAAGAGTTCAGTTCAGTTTAATATTAAACAGCAGACAGTTTCAGGATTTTAACCTGGAGTTTATTCAGTGTGTGTGTGTGTGTGTGTGTGTGTGTGTGTGTGTGTGTGTGTTTTTGGTGATCTGTTACTGCACTGTTACTATCTGCTTGTTTGTGCGATGAGGTGTGTGTTAACGTCAGTTCCTCATTATCAGATGTAGATGAGTGCGCTCTGGGTGAGATGGACTGTTCCTCAGGGGCCAAATGTGAGAACACCTTCGGTTCCTACACCTGCGTGTGTCCCCATGGTTACACTGATGCAAACCCAGAGAGGCCGGGACGCACCTGCCAAGGTACAGCAGCTTATTTACCCCGCAGTCACCTTCCATATTTCCATTTACCCCCAACGAAATCTCTAAACCGTCAGCAGCGAGTGTCTTTAACCTGCAAACAAACCCGTCTCGCCTCGACACGTGCAGGCGTCTAAATGTATACTGTGTGTAACACTTGGTCTGTTGACTCCAGTGGAAACGCAGAACCATCAGTAAAGTCGTCGTCTCCAGCAGACACGTTACTAAGAAACCACCATATGACTAAAATGACTTTAACGACACTTAACGTTGTTCATCGCTAAAATGGAGGTCATTAGCGTCCATGCTAACTTTATTTGGTCCTGTAAGCTGGATTCTCTCTTGTTCTGGGGTTTTACACATTAACAAAGTTTCTACATTCTCGTTTCCAGAGAACGACATGACAGTTTCCGATTCTTCTCCAAGTCCATCTACCACGACCATCTCTACGACGTCCACCATGAGCTCTCTAACCGAAGCCACAAATATAACATCCTCTATACCTGTCACACACGGCACAGATGTAACAGTCAGCTCATCCACAGCAGACTGGTCTGATAAGAAAACCACAGAATTGACAAGCACATCAT
>NC_062537.1:617908-622908 GCF_022655615.1 Tachysurus fulvidraco
GAGTACAGTATGATGACATCATCAACTGATGACATCATCACCTGTAGTGACACTAAAATTCTCCTAATGTGGGTTTTGAAGTGAATCCTGACCCTCTCACATCCTTCAGGACATATTGCTGAAAGATACGGAATGATGACGATATCATTCCTGACATGACACTGTATCAGAGCGCAGACATCAGATATATCACAGAGATCAGACCATATATTGGATTTCTGAAAGCTCACTCAGCAATACAGAGATACACACACACACACACACACACACACACACACACACACACACACACACACACACACGCGTGCGCGCTCACCTACCGTTTACTCCCATACCCTCCATGTTCCCAAGGAAGAGAGGGATGAGGCGTAAGATGGGGCGCATGGGTAGAGGAAGAGCGGAGAGAATGTGAGGAGGACAAATAAGGGAGAGAGGGATCATTAGGAAGAAAGGAGAAAACAGGAGGAGAAGAATGGGCAGAGAATAACGAATGAGAGGAAAGGAGCGATTAAAGATCAAGTAGGAAAAAAGGCCACGTGGAAAGAGAAAGCAAATAAAAAGAGGGGTGAATGGAAAGAGAGAGACATACACAAGGATGGATAGTTCATGAAGAGGAGTGAACAGGAAGTAGAGGTGCAGGGGAAAACAAGAGGGAGGAGCTAATGGGAAGAGCGGGAAGAGAGAAGAAGAAAAAAGAGAGATAAGTAAGAGAGAGAGAGATAAAGGAGGAAAGAGAAAGATGAGAGTGGGAAGAGAAGAGAATGAAAGAGGAGAGAGAGAGAGAGAGAGAGAGAGAGAGAGAGAGAGAGAGAGAGAGAGAGAGAGAGAGAGAGAGAGAGAGAGTCTTCTCTCCACTCAAACAAAACAAAGTGAGACACTTGGGCTTCTGCTTTTTTGTTTATTATCAACATTGTCTAGAAATATGAGCAAGCAGAGAGAAAGTACAGGTCATATGATCACAGGTTCTTCATCATAATCATCATCATCATCATCATCATCGTCACTCTGTCAGATCATAAAGTAAGAATAGCACCAGCGATCAGTGTGGAGTGTAGAACACGTGAAGCCCACGTGAAGCCCACGTGAAGCCCACGTTTGTCTCTGCTAATGCTAAGGCTAACGCTAATGCTAATCTGCAGCTAGAACATTGAAGAAACGCAATAAATCCACAGGTGTGTTTGTTCCTGCAGCTTCTCCCTCTCAGTGATAACACACTAAAGCTCCTTCACACTAAAGACAAGACCTTCAGAATATTCACACGTTTTATCTCACGTCACATCTGGAACCTTCACACAGTAATGAGCATGTATCTCATGCATGTTAGAACATCTGTAACATGTTCAGTGTGAAGACGCCTGCTTTTAAAATCCAACCTCTTTAAAGACTCTCAAAAAACAGAAAATCACAAATCTTCTGCACTGTGTGTGTGTGTGTGTGTGTGTGTGTGTGTGTGTGTGTGTGTGTGTGTGTGTGTGAGAGACAGTAAATATCAGAAGTCACTATTGATAAGCATCAACCAACTCTGTGTGTGGAGAAAACTGCGAGAGATAAGGAGGAGGAGGAGGAGGAGGAAGACTAGAGACGTGCGAATGGAGATGAGATGAGAAACAAGGGAGGAGAGAAAAAAGATGACAGAATGGGATGAGGAGCAAAAGAGGAGGAAGAACAGGAGGAAGAGGAGGATGATACAGTGTAGGATGAGGAAGATGAGGAAGAGGAGGATATGGAACAGTTTTCCATTAAAATGTCATTAATAATAAATATATTTTGTGTGTAGAATTCAGAGAAGTGTCATCTATCTCTAATCTCTGAACCACTGTAGTGAGAGTCCTGCATCCACTCGTGTGTGTGTGTGTGTGTGTGTGTGTGTGTGTGTGTGTGTGTGTTAAATTTTACTTCATTAATCATCACCACATCCTGATTTTGTCTTTTATTGTGTTATCGTCTAACACGCCCACACAAATGTAATCTAACATCTAATCTACACTACTTTCCCAAATGAACTCACCATCCCATAATTACGCCCAAACACATTACTCCGATCTAACTGGTCGTCATAGCAACATCGACCCACCCCTCATTATGAAATGCACTTCTGTGTAACCGCACACACGCCACAGCGCCGCTGGGACCGGGCTTCCTCTAATCACTCCTCTTATGGTAATAACAAAACATATACAAGGACACGTCCCAAATCACACCATGTGCACTAGTCTCTCACACTACACACTTCACCGTGCGGCAGCCGAAATAAATCGGATCTAAATGATAACAAAACAGTTAAAGTAAAATAAATATATTTATAATTATTCTGAAAGATGAGAGTAAAGAAACTAATGATAATTAATAAACATAATCGTCTTGTCGATTAAAATGTCCTATAAAATGTATTTATGTTGTAGATTAGTGCACTAGTCTGTAGTGGGTGATTTGAGACGCAGCCACAGACGCCAGGTCAAACAGGCAGAGACACACGGCACGAGCAGGCAGGCAGGATGCACACATTTATCAAGGGGTTTGTGTCAGTGTTGTTGTTGTTGTTGTTGTTGTTGTTGTGGTGGTAAAATGTCTGGCTTTGGGTTCATGCTGCATAAAATTCATCAGTCAAATCAATCCGAGTTCCTTCGATAAACGCGTCCCAAGCAGAATAAAGCATTCCATCAGCCGCTCCATGCAGAGGACCAGCGACATCGGCACCGTCCATGGACCAACCGGTAGAGCGGTTGCCATGGAAACCTCGCCACTGGTGATGAGGAGAGTGGGTGGAGCAGATTGGGATGGGGCAGGTGGGCGGAGCTGAGGCGAATGCAAATGATAAGTGATTGCATAATGAGGGGGGGGGGTTACATTTCTTAATTACAAGGTCCTGACAACCGAGAGAAAGAAAGAGAGAGAGAGAGAAAGAGAGAGAGAGGCAGAGAGACAGAAGGAGAGCGTGAGACAGATATGTCCTGATTATGTCATGGCTCTACGGGTCAAACAGGGCGGAGCTTAAATCAAACCTCATTAAGCAGTCGTACGCGTAGAGAACAGTTTTCTAACAATAACTCTTCACCTAATGTTAGTTAGCTTTCTGTCGCTAACTTGCATCGCTAAGGGAAGACAGTTAGCATAGCTAGCTTACCAAATGCTGCTAAACTATGAGAGTGTTTAATTAAAAGCCATGTCTTATTCTAAACACATCATGGAGCAGAAGAAGAACCAGTCAAGCTTGGGATTGGACGATCAGATTTAACTTAAGCTCCACCCATTTAGACCCAGGGACACCTGATAGGGCAAGATCAGGACATGAGAGACAAAGAGACAGACAGACAGACAGAGAGAGGGAGGGAGACCGATGAGTGTGGAAGAGAGGAAGAACAGAAGAGTCGCTGAGTGAAAAGCTCTTAGCTGATTGGTTCAGCCCCGTGGCTGTGTTGAGGAGAGGAAGTGAGAGAGGAAGTGCGGTGGTGTTTACTCTTTCGCCTCAGCCAGTTTGTTGTTCATCTCTTTACTTTTCTCCTTGTGGCTCGGCCGCTGGTTCTCAGAGCTCTTCTTCTTGGAGCCGCGTGCCGACCCCCCCGCCGCCGCCTGCTTCTCCTTCGGCTTCTTTGCCGCTTTACCGTGAGAGGATGAAGAGGACGCCGTCTTTTTCGGCTTAGAGCGCGGGACACTCGATCTGTCCACCTGTGAACAGAGACAAAACGTAAACAGATAAACGTGCTGGATTAATAAAGATATCACTTCCTGTTGCTCGTACAGCTGTTTAACACCGATGATGTCACCAGTCAGATGTAGTGTTTATTCTAACATAAGTGTAGATATTCACATCAGACTGTACATTAACGCTGCTGAAGGTAAAGGAGCTGCATGTGGTCTCACTTTAGTGGGCTCCATTTGGGGATCACTGTAGAGCGTGCGCACTCTCCTCCTGTCCTGCACCGTGTTATCTCCCTGCTGACGCTTGCCCTGCTCTCCCCTGTAGGAGGCGCTGTAGCTCGTCTCCGCGTTGGTCCTATCGTCCGGGGGCTGGTACTGAGATTTGGCGCGGACGAGTTTCACCGGTTTCATGTCTGTGTACGCTTTAAACTCCGTGCTGCAAAAAAGAAAAGAAAAAAATGCAGAGAGAAGATGAGGAGATGGAGGGAGGGAATCAGAGTGTGATGATGATGATGATGATGTGGAGAAGAACAAAATAAAGCCCAGAAGTGTCCTGCTGTCATGTCCTCACAGCGCTGCTGAGGCTGCTCTTCTCCATATGTGCTGTACAGTGCCATGTTACCGTTTCTATAGTAACAGCCCATAAGAGCTCCGCCCTTAACGTTAATGTGATGAAGTTTTCTGTCACGTGTGAATAAAGAGAGACTGCTGAGGGGACGAGTGTTTAGAGCTGAGAGAATAAAGAGAGACCGCTGAGGGGACGAGTGTTTAGAGCTGAGAGAATAAAGAGAGACCGCTGAGGGGACGAGTGTTTAGAGCTGAGAGAATAAAGAGAGACTGCTGAGGGGACGAGTGTTTAGAGCTGAGAGAATAAAGAGAGACCGCTGAGGGGACGAGTGTTTAGAGCTGAGAGAATAAAGAGAGACCGCTGAGGGGACGAGTGTTTAGAGCTGAGAGAATAAAGAGAGACCGCTGAGGGGACGAGTGTTTAGAGCTGAGAGAATAAAGAGAGACCACTGAGGGGACGAGTGTTTAGAGCTGAGAGAGTAAAGAGAGACCGCTGAGGGGACGAGTGTTTAGAGCTGAGAGAATAAAGAGAGACCGCTGAGGGAACGAGTGTTTAGAGCTGAGAGAGTAAAGAGAGACCGCTGAGGGGACGAGTGTTTAGAGCTGAGAGAATAAAGAGAGACCGCTGAGGGGACGAGTGTTTAGAGCTGAGAGAATAAAGAGAGACCGCTGAGGGGACGAGTGTTTAGAGCTGAGAGAATAAAGAGAGACCGCTGAGGGGACGAGTGTTTAGAGCTGAGAGAATAAAGAGAGACCGCTGAGGGGACGAGTGTTTAGAGCTGAGAGAATAAAGA
>NC_062537.1:645408-657908 GCF_022655615.1 Tachysurus fulvidraco
AACAGTATTACAGTATTACAGTATAACAGTATTACAGTATTACAGTATAACAGCATTACAGTATAACAGTATTACAGTATTACAGTATAACAGTATTACAGTATAACAGTATAACAGTATTACAGTATTACAGTATAACAGCATTACAGTATTACAGTATAACAGCATTACAGTATAACAGCATTACAGTATAACAGTATAACAGTATTACAGTATAACAGCATTACAGCATAACAGTATAACAGCATTACAGTATAACAGTATTACAGTATAACAGCATTACAGCATAACCCGTTTATACAGTATAACAGAACAGTTATACAGCTATACAGCTATACAGGTATACAGTTATACAGGTATACAGGTATACAGTTATACAGTTATGCAGTTATACAGTTATACAGTTATACAGCTATACAGTTATACAGCTATACAGCTATACAGTTATACAGTTATACAGCTATACAGTTATACAGGTATACAGTTATACAGGTATACAGTTATACAGGTATACAGTTATACAGTTATACAGGTATACAGTTATACAGTTATACAGTTATACAGGTATACAGCTATACAGGTATACAGCTATACAGTTATACAGGTATACAGTTATACAGGTATACAGTTATACAGGTATACAGGTATACAGTTATACAGGTATACAGTTATACAGGTATACAGCTATACAGGTATACAGTTATACAGGTATACAGTTATACAGGTATACAGTTATACAGTTATACAGGTATACAGTTATACAGGTATACAGTTATACAGGTATACAGGTATACAGTTATACAGGTATACAGGTATACAGTTATACAGGTATACAGTTATACAGTTATACAGGTATACAGGTATACAGCTATACAGTTATACAGGTATACAGTTATACAGGTATACAGTTATACAGGTATACAGGTATACAGGTATACAGGTATACAGGTATACAGTTATACAGGTATACAGCTATACAGGTATACAGCTATACAGGTATACAGCTATACAGGTATACAGGTATACAGGTATACAGGTATACAGCTATACAGTTATACAGGTATACAGTTATACAGGTATACAGTTATACAGCTATACAGGTATACAGTTATACAGGTATACAGGTATACAGCTATACAGGTATACAGTTATACAGCTATACAGTTATACAGTATACAGTATACAGTATACAGTATACAGTATACAGTATACAGTATACAGTTATACAGTATACAGTATACAGTATACAGTATAACAGTATACAGTATACAGTATACAGGTATACAGTATACAGTATACAGTATACAGTATACAGTATACAGTTATACAGTATACAGTATACAGTATACAGTATACAGGTATACAGTTATACAGTATACAGTATACAGTATACAGTATACAGTATACAGTATACAGTATACAGTATACAGCTATACAGTATACAGTATACAGTATACAGTATACAGTATACAGTTATACAGTATACAGTATACAGTATACAGTATACAGTATACAGTATACAGTTATACAGTATACAGTATACAGTATACAGTATAACAGTATTACAGTATACAGTTATACAGTATACAGTATACAGTATACAGTATTACAGTATACAGTATTACAGTATACAGTATACAGTATTACAGTATAACAGTATTACAGTATACAGTATACAGTATTACAGTATACAGTTATACAGTATACAGTATACAGTATTACAGTATACAGTATACAGTATACAGTATACAGTATACAGTATACAGTATACAGTATACAGTTATACAGTATTACAGTATACAGTATACAGTATTACAGTATACAGTATACAGTATACAGTATACAGCTTACAGTATACAGTATACAGTTACAGTATACAGTATACAGTATACAGTATACAGTATACAGTATTACAGTATACAGTATACAGTATACAGTATACAGTATTACAGCTATACAGTTATACAGTTATACAGGTATACAGTTATACAGTTATACAGGTATACAGTTATACAGGTATACAGTTATACAGTTATACAGTTATACAGTTATACAGTTATACAGTTATACAGCTATACAGGTATACAGTTATACAGGTATACAGTTATACAGGTATACAGTTATACAGTTATACAGTTATACAGCTATACAGCTATACAGTTATACAGCTATACAGTTATGCAGTTATACAGTTATACAGCTATACAGGTATACAGCTATACAGCTATACAGGTATACAGGTATACAGTTATACAGTTATGCAGTTATACAGTTATACAGTTATACAGCTATACAGTTATACAGCTATACAGCTATACAGTATACAGTATACAGTATACAGTTATACAGTATACAGTATACAGTATAACATGTAATAACAGTATTACTGTAATTACTAATGCTGTTATACATGTATTACCGTTATAACTAGCATAATACAGTAATTAACAGTTCTATAACAGCATTACAGTATATATACCGCATTACAGTTATAACAGTATTAACAGTATACAGTAAACAGCTATTACATGCTATACAGTAATAACAGCATTACAGTATAACGTATACAGCTATTACAGTATAACAGTATTACAGCTATAACAGTATTAACAGTATAACAGCTATTACAGTATTACAGTTATAACAGCATATATTACCGTTATAACAGCTATTACAGTCTAACAGCATTACCAGTATTACAGATAACAGCTATTACAGTAATTACAGTTATTAACAGCTATTTACAGTTTATAACAGCATTACAGTATTAACAGTATACAGTATAACAGTATTACAGTATTAACAGTATTACAGTATTACAGCTATAAGCATATTACAGTTATAACAGGCATTACTAGTATACAGTAACAGGCCATTACAGTATAACAGTATTACAGTATAACAGTATAACAGTATTACAGTATACAGATTACAGTATAACAGTATTACAGTATTACAGTATACAGGTATACAGTATACAGTATACAGTATACAGTATACAGTATACAGTATAACAGTATACAGTTATACAGTATACAGTATACAGTATACAGTATACAGTATACAGTATACAGTATACAGTATTACAGTATACAGTATACAGTATACAGTATACAGTATACAGTATACAGTATACAGTATTACAGTATACAGTATACAGTTATACAGTATACAGTTATACAGTATACAGTATACAGTTATACAGTATACAGTATACAGTATAACAGTATTACAGTATACAGTATACAGTATACAGCATACAGTATACAGTATACAGTATACAGTATAACAGTATTACAGTATACAGTATTACGGTATACAGTAGTATAGCGTGTAGTATTACGGTATACAGTATACAGTATACAGTATACAGTATACAGTATAACAGTATACAGTATACAGTATTACAGTATACAGTTACAGTATAACAGTATACAGTATACAGTATAACAGTATTACAGTATACAGTATAACAGTATTACAGTTATAACAGCATTACAGTATACAGTATAACAGTATTACAGTATACAGTATACAGTATTACAGTATAACAGATTACAGTATAACAGTATACAGTATTACAGTATACAGTATAACAGTATTACAGTATACAGTATAACAGTATAACAGTATTACAGTATTACAGTATTACAGTATAACAGCATTACAGTATAACAGTATTACAGTATTACAGTATAACAGTATTACAGTATAACAGTATTACAGTATAACAGTATTACAGTATTACAGTATAACAGTATTACAGTATTACAGCATAACAGTATTACAGTATAACAGCATTACAGTATAACAGCATTACAGTATAACAGTATAACAGTATTACAGTATTACAGTATAACAGTATAACAGTATTACAGTATAACAGTATTACAGTATTACAGTATAACAGTATTACAGTATTACAGTATAACAGTATAACAGTATTACAGTATAACAGCATTACAGTATTACAGCTGAAACACAGCTTCTAAAAGTCTGACCCTTCAGTTAGTGAGGAATGTGTTGTGATGTCACAGCCACGTCAGCCAATCAGAGGTGTCGGTTAACTCAATACTGAGCGCTCAGCTTCTCCTCCTGTGGTGTTCTGTGTGAGGTTGGAATGATTCTGATTACTGATTGGATTAGACACACCTTGTTTAGAGTATTTTCTCTTCACACTGTTCACATCTCCTTCCTGAGTCCTAGAACAGACTGACTACATTACATTACACCATGAAGCTCCTCGGGTTTGTTCACATCCATGTTGTGATCTGTAGCTGATCTCGTATCCAAAATAAAACAAGGTTGAGACTTTGTCCAGAGCTGTGAAACCTGCAGGGTTTAAAAAATGCTGGACCTTCAGAATGTCAGACTTTTGAACCTGAGTGCATGAATCACTGCTCCTTCCAGCACAGCAAAGCTCCAGTGAATATCTATAGTGATCAGAGTAATGGTGAGATAAGGCGAGTTTATCATGTACAGTAAAGACGGGTCATCTGTGGGGCATCGTGTTGCTGCGCTGCTCCTTTGCTCAGCTGCAGACGGGGATCAGGGCGGATCGGGGATTACCGAGAGCCACACGGCGTCCTGTAGACTTTGTACGTGCTGATAGAAGGAGGCTGTTTGCTGAGAGAGAGATTTTTTCTTGTTTGTGTCTGTGTGTAAGATGAGATAAAGACATGAAGACCAGGAGACAACATGAAGAAAACAGGTCAAAGGTCCAGCCTCTGGATTAATAACACTTAATGATGTAACGCTCAGTGGAGCTGCTACATGTCAAATAGCATGTTTAAGCTGCGAGCTGACTGTGAGGTCAAACTGTAAAGAAAACAGCAGCAATGTGTGTTAAAGTTACACACCAAGAACCTGTAATCTGTAAACGAGGAATTTGGTGTATTTCATCCTAATCCACACACACACACACACACACACACACACACACACACACACACACACACACACACACACACACACACTCACACACATACACACACACTCATGCACACACACACTCACACACACACAGACACACACACACAGTAGACAGTACTGCAGTGAGGAACCTGTCTTATGTGTGTATTAGTTTAATAGACCCAACACCAGTGTGGAGAACCTGCTCAGTGGGTTGATCTGATGCACCAGAGATGGGTGGAGACACTCAGGCCTAGATTCTGTCCTGCTGATTCAATTAGAAAGCTCAGTATCATCGTCATCCTCATCTCATTCTTTATTCCTCTGTCCACATGTCACATGGTTTCCACACTCACCACGCTCTGAAATCACTTTACATCACTCAAGTTTCTTCTCGTGTTCCTCTGATGGAGCCTTTACATGAAATACACTGGTTTTCAAGTTCATCCCGATTTATTAAACTCTAAATAACTAAAACAAATAGAACTGAGCTGCTAGAACCTGTCAGGATTTTAACTCTTTCATCACTCCAGGGTTCATTCCTGTGCCTTGTGGTGTGTTGAGTGTTGATTATGTTTCTTATTAGATGTTGTGTTTATTTTTCTGTGCTTCTTTTCCACAGCTCATCAAGACCCATAACTTACCACCCAACCGTAATTACATCTTCGGTTATCATCCTCACGGCATCTTCTGCTTCGGAGCCTTCTGTAATTTCTCCACTGAGGCGACCGGATTCTCCAAGAAGTTCCCAGGGATCAAGCCGTCCCTCGCAACGCTGGCCGGGAACTTCCGCCTACCCCTGCTGAGGGACTATTTAATGTCTGGAGGTGAGTACACAGGGTCTTATTTCCTAGTTGCCTAGCAACAGCAGTCTCACATCTTTCAGCTATTGAATGGCAGTGTGGGAGTTTTACTTAAATACACCTCAAATCCTCACATCCTCAAAAAGAGAAGATGACTGTTTCAGTCACTTCTACACAGCGTGAACACAGTGTGTGTGTGTGTGTGTGTGTGTGTGTGTGTGTGTGTGTGTGTGATCAGGTATTTGTCCAGTGAATCGGCATTCCATTGATTATCTCCTGTCGTGTAACGGGACGGGAAACGCTGTGGTCATCGTTGTGGGCGGAGCTGCTGAGTCTCTGGACTGCGTCCCAGGCATGAACGCAGTCACCCTGAGAAACCGCAAAGGCTTCATCAAACTTGCACTGCAGAAAGGGTACAACACACACACACACACACACACACACACACACACACACACACACACACACACAGTTCACTTCACTGACTCTGTACATGATTCACTACTACAATCCACTGGACACCGAACACACACATGTCCAGAGGAAGAGATTAAACAGCAGGGGAAGAAAATCATCAAATCTGCATTCAAAAATAGATCAACAATAAATCTGCAGACGTCAGAGATATGGTGGAAATACACAGAGTAGTGATTAGAGTTTATAAAGTAAATTAATAAACAGCTAATAAACAAACAGAATTTCTGATAATGTACAGAGCAGTAAAAAGTGAATGTGACGTGAGCTCCTGTGTGTGTGTGTGTGTGTGTGTGTGTGTGTGTGTGTGTGTGTGTGTGTGAGCAGATGGTCAGAGATCAGAGTGTTTGTGAGGCTCTTTTTGGTCACTGTGTCCTCACACGGTGAACAGAGATGCTTTAATGTTGCCATGGCAACTGTAAATCACTTTCTAAATGAAAGTTTTGCAATTCCAAAGAAGATTAGAAACAAAATCCACGTGTTTTGTGTGGAACAGAACAATCTCACACATTCAGACGGAAATAATCCCAGATTTGAAAATAAATAATGAATGAACCACATCCACAATGTCTCTGGAACCCAAATGTTCTCCACTGAGACGCTAACATTGATAACAGATAACAGAAATGTAGAGCCACCAGTTTGGAATTGTGTAAATCCCAGGATGAATATATCTCATTAACACTGTTGGTATGTTGACGCTAATGAGCTGTGTGTGTGTGTGTGTGTGTGTGTGTGTGTGTGTGTGTGTGTGTGTTACAGAGCGGACCTGGTGCCTGTGTACTCGTTTGGGGAGAACGAGTCCTATAAGCAGGTGATATTTGAGGAGGGTTCATGGTGGCGTTGGGTTCAGAAGAAGCTGCAGAAGCTGCTGGGTTTCGCTCCCTGTATCTTCCACGGCTGTGGGTTTTTCTTCACCGAGTCATGGGGCTTCGTCCCATATGGAAAACCCATCAACACTGTCGGTGAGACAACACACACTCCACACATCACCTATAATCTTTCTTCTGCCCTGTTATTATTATTATTATTATTATTATTATTATTATTATTATTATTATTATTATTATTCAGGGTTTAAGCACATGCCTGTAACTTTATTGTTACTGTTAAATTTCCTATTATTCTTATTTATTTCCTTCCGTAAAAGATATCATAAGAGCAGACTGTAAGGTGTTGAGATGTGAGTGTTGGTCAGGGCCTGAGGGTGGCGCTATAGCAAGAGCAAGTCTTGCTCATTTACATATTACACTTGATTTGGTGGAGGTGTCTTTGAATATAACTGGATGTTGGATCTTCACATTTCATAAACAGGTCGAAAATCAATACAATCTCTGTATGGTTCTATGGATCTGGCCATTGGGGGGCGCTAATGTAACCTGTGCGTGGAGCCCGTAGATCGCTGTGTGCTATTGTTATAATAATAATAATAATAATAATAATAATAATAATAATAATAATAATAATAATAATAATAATAATGCAGTTACTGTATAGTCAGTTAAATTTATTTCATTTACAGAGGACTGAACACACACACACACACACACACACACACACACACACACACACAAACTCCAGGTTAATGCCCTGTCCTGATTAAACGCTATGGACGCTCAGGACGCTGGTTCAAGGTCGGTTTGTAAACAGAGCTCTTCCTTATAACTCACAGTTAATAACATTAATGTTTAACACAGATTCTCTCAGACTGAGAGACACAAAGTCTTTAGCATCTTTACCACAATGCTATGCATTTATTTTAATCATGAATAGTTTACAGTTCATACTTATTAAAACATCTACAGTGTCCAAGTTCATGAGATTTCAGGAAGAGTTCAGTTTCTAAACTGGTCCTAAAAGAGCCGCCCTGAAGCCTCCTGAGCTCAGAGACAGATGTTCACCTCCACAGCGTGATGTTTGCTGACGGTTTCATAACGTGTCTCCTGTAGTTGGAGAACCTATCACAGTGCCCAAGCTGGAGGAGCCGACTCCGGACGTGGTGGAAATGTACCACACCATGTACGTCAACTCTCTCACCACGCTCTTCGACAAATACAAGACACGCTTCGGCCTGAAAGAGTCCGACATCCTCCTCATTCACTGAAGACAAGGAAGAAGAATGTTGCCTTTTAAAAACAAGAGAAAACTGTGTTAAATATTTCTCCATCACACAAACACACACCACCTGAAACCTGAGCCAGATAAACCATGATCATGGCTGTGTTCCAATTCTGTCTGCGTGCCTTCTGCTCTTGGCCCTCAAAGCATGATCTCAAGAACAAATCCTTTTTCTTTTGGAAGATAGAATAATAAACTACAGATGCCTTAATTTGTATAATGAAACCTGCTCTCTTGAAACCTGATGATCTTATATCTCTCGCTCCTTCAGATTAACCATTCAAGTTGTCAGTTCACCCATTTAAGAGTCTGCACACTCATGTTTCATGCGAATGTTAGACGAGATGAGCATTAAATGAGCGTTAGATGATTGAGCCACTGTTGACCTGAGAGTGCTTGTGCAGTGTAATGAACTGAATCCAAAATGGCTTCCTACTCTTCTCAGTTCACTTCAGTGTACAAGGTTAGGGTTAGTGTATGAGGTTAGAGTGAGTGTACGAGGTTAGGGTTAGTGTACAAGGTTAGGGTTAGTGTACGAGGTTAGGGTTAGTGTATGAGGTTAGAGTGAGTGTACGAGGTTAGGGTTAGTGTACAAGGTTAGGGTTAGTGTACGAGGTTGGGGTTAGTGTATGAGGTTAGGGTTAGTGTACGAGGTTAGGGTTAGTGTATGAGGTTGGGGTTAGTGTATGAGGTTAGAGTTAGTGTATGAGGTTAGGGTTAGTGTATGAGGTTAGAGTGAGTGTATGAGGTTAGGGTTAGTGTACGAGGTTAGGGTTAGTGTATGAGGTTAGGGTTAGTGTACGAGGTTAGGGTTAGTGTATGAGGTTAGGGTTAGTGTATGAGGTTAGGGTTAGTATACAAGGTTAGGGTTAGTATATGAGGTTAGGGTTAGTGTATGAGGTTAGGGTTAGTGTATGAGGGTGGGGTTCGTGTACAAGGTTAGGGTTAGTGTATGAGGTTAGGGTTAGTGTATGAGGTTAGGGTTAGTGTACAAGGTTAGGGTTAGTGTATGAGGTTAGGGTTAGTGTACAAGGTTAGGGTTAGTGTATGACGTTAGGGTTAGTGTATGAGGTTAGGGTTAGTGTACAAGGTTAGGGTTAGTGTATGAGGTTAGGGTTAGTGTATGAGGTTAGGGTTAGTGAACAAGGTTAGGGTTAGTGTACGAGGTTAGGGTTAGTGTATGAGGTTAGGGTTAGTTTTTGAGGTTAGGGTTAGTGTATGAGGTTAGGGTTAGTGTACGAGGTTAGGGTTAGTGTACGAGGTTAGGGTTAGTGTATGAGGTTAGGGTTAGTGTACGAGGTTAGGGTTAGTGTACGAGGTTAGGGTTAGTGTACGAGGTTAGGGTTAGTGTATGAGGTTAGGGTTAGTGTACAGGACTATGTTAAACTGTTATTCTAGCACAGTGAATGCAGATCAGGTGTGAAATGGGTTTAGAGTGAATTCTTTTCTCTCTGATTGTTTATGTGATCCATAAGTTATTATTACTCTTTTTTATGCTTCTTATGTCTTTTTTGTTTTTTTTGCAAGAACAATGCAACGTAAGAGACAGAGCGCAGTGTGTCTGAGCAGGGACAAGGACGTGATTGAGTTTCTAATCAGTGCACAAATAAAACGTGACATTAAATGTAATGTAATGTTCTTGTGAAGAGGAAACGGTGATGCGGAGATGATCATCTTCTGCAGAAATCAACAGGCTCCTGTCTGATTGTGGAGTGCAGCGTTTATTGTGTTCTAACGTCTCTGAATTGTTAATAAACACACGTTATGTTTGTGTATATATATATATTATAAATCAGCAGGATAAACAGAACAGGAAGTGAAAGTAAAAGGACGATTTCTGCTGCAGACATCACGCCGTTGGTGTGAGCCTAGTTTTGTAAATGATGCTGAGAAGTTGGAGGTGCTGCCGGTTTCCTGAATCACACACCAACACAGCTGATTCCTGAAATCACACCTTTATATGTTTTTGGAATAAAATAAAATGTAGAAACCCACACCTTCATTTCTGTACCACGACAGAGTAAAGGAACTAAACGTCTTCTCAGTTCAAATGAAACTTTCTTCTCGATGATTAATTCGCCTCATTATTACAACCAGAAGTGTCTACAACACTGTAACAGTGCAGGGGAGATTGTTGACTTTACAAAAGCTGGGAAACTCACAGAAGTCCAGGTTCAGACCACAAGCGAGACGATGGTTAATGTGGTGAGTCAGGAACAATAGGCCGAACTCCAGAGGAACCGAGACTCCAGAAGGAGAACCGAAGCTTCTGTGTTTAGAGCCTGTACACATTCTCGTGTCCCATTCTCATAAACTTCAAGTTGATTAAAGCATTTATATTATATATATTACTGTATTGACGTAAAGATCCCAGCTTTATTAATAAACTGATTTACATACATTCTCTCTTATTTATTTATATATAATGTTGTTTGTTTGTGCAAAATAAACAGCTGTAAAACTCTAATGAAGATCATTTACTTCTTTATTTATTCATTGTTCATTCATTTATTTCATAAGTAGTGCTCTGTGTAGTGCCCTATGTAGTGCACTATGTAGTGCCCTACATATATATATATATATATATATATATATATATATATATATATATATATATATATAGTGTATATACATATATATAGTGCCCGCTGTAGTGCCCTATGTCCAATGTAATGCCCTGTGTAGTACCCTATGTAGTGCACTATGTAGTGCCCTGTGTAGTGCATTACATTTTGCCCTATGTAGTGCCCTGTGTAGTGCATTACATTTTGCCCTATGTAGTGCCCTGTGTAGTGCATTACATTTTGCCCTATGTAGTGCCCTGTGTAGTGCATTACATTTTGCCCTATGTAGTGCCCTATGTAGTGCACTAGAGATGTATACGGATTTGGCCATACAGACACACGAGACGTGTTTTCCAGCCCACTTTATTTTGATTAGCACTCTTTCTAGCCTATCGCGTTACAGATTCACGCTTCCGCCATTTGAGCGGGTTTTACGTTTGATTGACAGCACAGCTGAGCCAATCAGCGTCGCCCTTAAGGATTTTGCACCAATCCAGGACGGCCAATGGCTCCGTCAGGAGACTTGAGTTTTGTTGATGCAGCGGTGTTTGATGGTGTGTTTGATGGTGTAGAGGCGCTGGGCTTCAGATGACCTGCTGTTGTGTTGGTGTGGTTAAAGGCGGCGGATGTAAACTAGAGATCTGAGATGAACGGATAGATGCAGGTTAACGATGAACTCGGTTTGGGATCTTGCTATCGGATCCAATCCTGTCAGTAATCCTGCAGCTGCAGCTTCCAGATGTGTGCGTGTCGAACTCACGTCTCAGCAGGTAACACGATTTACACTATATCACCACTAAAGTGTGTTTAGTCACGTGTTGTGTCTCACGTGTACACAGGGTTAGTTTCCCGATTCCACACAACACTCAGCGGGCCTTCACTTCAGCAGCTAGCCGGATTAGCATCGTATTTATTACACGCTGTAAACATTTGTCTCGGATTTAACTCGTATTTGTCCTGAGACAATAACACGCACGTGTCTGTACACACGTGTTAATAATGTCAGCAGGATAAGAAATAAATCACTGTTTATAAAACTGTGGCTCTTAAACACATGACGGGAAGTTTATCGACAGCGTCACGCTTTATCACTCAGTCTTTGTGTTTGTAAGCTGTAAACCTGTGTGTGTGTGTGTGTGTGTGTGTGTGTGTGTGTGTGTGTGTGTGTGTGTGTGTGTGTGTGTGTGTGTGTTTATGACTTTATATACTACCGCACTGCTCATCAGCTGATCTGATTGGCTCCTGACAGCGCGAGCTCCTGACAGATTTACCTCAGGATCGCGGCTAGCTCGTTAGCCATTAGCTTCATATAAACATGCTGCGGAAGGAATGTGAAGATTTCCCCGACTTTGTAACAAACGGTGATTATAACTGTGAGTTTATTGACGTACAGTGAGTTCAGTAGCATACAGTAGATTTATAGCCAGGACACGACCTCCTGCTAGCTAGCTGACTGAAGCAGGTTGTGAGAGTAAAGCTAGTTAGGTGTTTCACCTGTCAGTCAGCACAGCTGTCCATCATGCTGTGTGTTAGCAGCTTAGCTCACCTGAGGAAACATCTGCAGCCCATGTGCACTTATTAAAGGTGAGATTGTGTTTGGTCTCCGGTGGCAGCTCTTTATATCCCCACA
>NC_062537.1:662908-675408 GCF_022655615.1 Tachysurus fulvidraco
ATGTTGGCTAGTGTTATATATTATTAGTACTAATACATTGTAGAAAGTGATCTGTACACAGTTTTTACACTACAGTGAGACTCTGAGAAGAAATCCTTCCATGATGTTTGCTGTATTAAATATTTTATGGTGTGTTTAAGTTTCCTGTGTGTCACAGAATCACACCTACTTATTTATTAGTGAATAAAAAACTTCTGTTAAAGGTGGAGCTGAATAACTGGCCACTGAGTGCAAGTATGGAACCCAAACAGGACGTTAATGACAGAAGGAACAATAGTTGTGATTGTGTAAGTGCTGTTTAATCCTATAGCAAACCCCATGACTCGGATTTACACCAGGGGTTTGGTGTAAGGTGAGACCTCATGGATGGAGACCCTCTCTCTCTCTCTCTTACTCACACACACACACACACACACACACACACACACGTGGTCTGCTCACACAAATCTGTAAAATAAGCTCTCTGAGAATTCATTGTTCTCTACATTTCCTTCCCGAGCCCTCTGTAGACTGGACATTGCTGACGTCTCGTGTCTCTCTAATGTCCAACAGTGAGGTCATGGATGTGTTCACGGCTTTATAGTGACACACACACACACACACACACACACACACACACACACACACACACAAAGGAGGCTTGTTTTAGTGAATCAGTTCTCAATGAAAGCTTCACTACAGACTAGAAGCAAAATAAATGGTGTACAGTTCTTAAAGACACCCAACTAATTCATCACATTCAGTGTTCACATTTAACATTTATTTAAATGACCTAGACAGCTAAAAACCGTGTGCTGTCGATCATGTGTAGCCCACAGTCTGCTGCATAAAGCCTGCTTCATTCTGATTTCATGTTTTTACTGACTTTTTATTTACGTTTTCTTTCTCTCTCTCTCTCTCTCTCTCTCTCTGTCTCCCTGTCTCTCTCTTTTCCCCTTGCAGAGGCGTTTGCGGCACCTGAGGAGCATCGCGGCGAGGAACGTTGTGAACAGAAACCACTCTCCGCTACTGGACACATATTTCACACTGCATCTGTGTTCAGACAATCACATCTCTAGAGGTAAAACTCCACCGTGTATTAAATAGCTTTAGCTAATAGCCTGTTAGCTGATAAGCTAAAGGACACTCAGATGATAAACATGTATCTAACATTTTATTAATTCGCTTGAACTTTGAGTTAGTGTGAGATGATTTTCAGAAGAGGAGAGATTGGGAATTTGGGACATAGCCATAGTGTTTAAACACACATGCACGCGCACGCGCACACACACACACACACACACACACACACACACACACACACCTTCTCCCAGGAGAATGTAGGCATTTGGATAGAGAGATATGATAAATGAGGATACAAACAGATTGGAATATGTGATGTTACAGATGTGTAGAGAAACAAATTGACCTTTCTTTATTTCCTGTGTCAGATTTTTACAAGAGCGAGGTGATACAAGACTCTCTGGTGAGTACACTGTGAGATTTGGTGTGTAGGTCACTTTCAAACCCCTTTTCATTAACAGTACACAATCATCTGATTATAAATTGGACATCAGGCTGAAGAGTGTTTACATGGAGCAGAGTTTCAAACACCTGCTGCTTAATTTCAGAATTCAGAACACACACACACACACATACATACACACATACATACATACATACATACATACACACACACACATACACATATATTTACACACACATACACACATACAGTACACAGACACAGACACACACGCACACCATTTCATTTTTGAACTCCACAGGAGACTAAATCTGCAAGCTGGGCTGTTCATGTGAGCTAAATCCTGTCTGTCTTTTTATTTTTTTTAGTTTCCTCACCTCCTTCCTGTTGTTTATACACACACACACACACACACACACACGCACGCACACACACACACACACACACACACACACACACTTCTCCTCACTTTCACCTCTTCAGACCTCTATTGTCTTTTCTACCCTCCAATTTCCTCTGTGTGTCTCTCTCTCTCTCTCTCTCTCTCTCTCTCTGAACTGAACTGGAATAGAAAGTTTTGTTTTTTCACACACAGGATTTTAAATCGGGCAGAAGATATGTTCTGTGTTGGACATGGTTGTGTATAAATCTGTCCTAATGTCTTCTCTATGGGGTCAGAATTGTTTTGTTATTCTTAATAAATACACTATGATCCACAAATAAATATAAAGAGTTTCACAAATATTTTTACAAATTTCACAAAAAGAAATGAAATTCACAAATAAATAAAATGGGATTTGCAAATAAAAAACATATTTATAAATTGTATTTATTTGCGAATGTCTTCCTGCTCATTAGTGAATCGCGTTCTGTGCTTTTGTGGATTTGAAACATTTCTAACGTCAAGACGTGCACAAGAATCCACAAATAGGTGACTCCGCCCACCGTCTGCTCCAGCCAATCGGACAACGGTCTCGTGGTGCTGACCAATCGTGGCACGGTCTACCTCAAACCAATCACGTTCTGATTTACTCGCACTATCACAGTGTAATATGTGCTGCAAAATATGATTAAAAAACAAATAAAAACATTAGTCGCAGATTCGAGCCCAATCTGGTAACCCTGTATGGATTGTAGCAGCACTAAGGGTTAGTTCAGTTCTGCTTTCTATGGAAACGAGTTCAGCATCATCAATGGGTCCAGGGGTGGTGTGAAGAGCGAGTAAATCAGAACGTGATTGGCTGGAGCAGACGGTGGGCGGAGTCACCTATTTGTGGATTCTTGTGCACGTCTTGACGTTAGAAATGTTTCAAATCCACAAAAACACAGAACGCGTTCTGTATGTGTGTGTGTGTGTGTGTGTGTGTGTGTGTAACCAAACTTGCTTCGCAACCTCTGTTTTTTTCCGACGAAGAATAAAGAATATCGAACGTTTTATTGAACGTTCGATATTTTTTATTCGGAAGAAAACAGAGGTTGCGAAGCAAGTTTGGTTGCATTAACAAAGGCACTCGCTCTCTGCTAATCTAGACGTAGGGAGTGACACCCTAACAGCCAATCATGTAACAGTATCATGTAACAGTTTGGTTGCGCCATATCGTCGTCTCGTGCTTCAGTAACCGGCGACTGATGAGCAGAAAATGAGCCTCAGCGAGCGCGGACATTGTAAATAAAACAGGACTGAAAATATACTTGAGTAGTTCAACTGCAAGTATGATTAGAGTAAGAATAAACTGAAGCGCTCCTTTTTTATATTTCTACAGGTTTTATATTACACTGTTACTGTAGTGTATCAGGTTTGTGTTTTATATTACAGATGTGTCTCTACCTCAGGTTTAGTTCTGTTTACTTTAACTTTATTCACCAGAAGGTGAACAGATCGTGAACAGATCGTGAACAGATCGTGAACTTCCCTGCACTAAACTCGCACTAAATTCTCACGTTTCTCTATGTTTATATTCATGAGCGTCGGAAGTAAATACAAAGTGGGCGTGTCCTTTCCCACCCACATACAATGGTTCCGACACCCATGGATCTCAGGAAGCAGCAGCGTGGTCAATGCTGTAGGTAAAACACGGAATGGAGTTTAATTTATTCGGGAATTCCTCAAGCAGAATGGATTCGACTGGCGGCGCTCTGAAAAGTAATAAAAAGACATATGGGCTGAATATAGACGGTAAAAGTGGGTGGGTCTAATATTATTGGTCTTAAAAAGTGGGTGTGTCCTGTCCCACCCACATATAATGGTTCCGACGCTCATGTTTATATTTAACACTTTACACTATTTTATTACACTTTATTAAGCATTTCTTACATTTTCTTTCATTTTACACCTTAAATGTTGAGATAATTGAATAATCATTGTGTCTTTAGACTCATGTTTACATTATAATAATTTAGTTTTCCGGGTTGTCGACATTTCTGTCTTAATATTCTGATCAGAGGAAGGTTCAAATAAAAAGGTTTAAATGTGTAAGATTTTTCTCCTGGTCCTTATTTTAAATGGGTCATAAAAAATATCAATAATTATCGATATCGACTGATATGAAGCACTGATATCTTGATACAGTTTTCAGCCGTATCGCCCAGCCCTATACATAATGTGTGTGTGTGTGTGTGTGTGTGTGTGTGTAGAACCCGACATGGCGCAGTTTGGACTTTGCTATGCTGCCGGACATGTTGGACACGTCTGTGTCGTGTTTTGTAGTCCGGATTTGGGGAGGACGAGAAGAACAGTACCAACTGCTGATCGAATGGAAAGTGAACTTGGATGGTCTGAGATACACCGGCCCACAAGTACGAGGGAGAGATGGATGGATGGATGGAGGGAGGGAGGGAGGGAGGGAGGGAGAGAGATGTACAGATTGAATGAATTCTATTCTGTCTCTATCTGCATTATTTTTTTTCCTCTCACACTTGTCTCACTCTCAGATCCGCTCTCGGTGTCCTAATGAGATCATCTTTGGTCTGAATGATGGTTACTATGCAGCAGATATGGATCAGAAGGTAACTCCTCACCTGGTGTGAGTGTAGTCGTCAGTGTGAATGTGGTGTCGAGGTTCCTCTGAATCTCTCTCTCTCTCTCTCTCTCTCTCTCTCTCTTTCTGTGTTCAGGAGAACTCTGAGAGGAAGAAGAACTTGTTATTGCAGGTGGACCAGAGCTCTGTGAGAAATTCATACAGTGTCTTCTCCCTGCTCAGGTACAGCCACTGATTCACAGATGATCTCGCCTCACCCTTTATACACCCTGTTTATGACACTTCTGTGAAGTCCTTATAGAGCTCACAGTTAGTAGACTGTCTAATAGATTACATGTCCAATATTGTTGGAATGTGTACTGCTGGAACTCTCTCCTCCACTAGATGGCAGTGTTGTACTTTAACACGGCTGAACTCAAGAAAGTAACAGCGCTCTCTCTCTGGCACACACACACACACACACACACACACTCACACACACACACACACAATTAAAAACATACATATGCACACACACACACACACACACACAAATACATTGCTTCACTTTGCTTCACAAATGTGCAGGTGAGCTCTTGTTTTGTGGAATGCCCCCCCCCCAGCCCTGTCTCACACACTCTTTCTCTCCAAACACCCCCCCACACACACACACACAGCTTCTTTCTCTTTTGGTGACACTGCTCTCTAGTCTGTAATGTTGGTTGTGTGTATGGTAACACGAGGAAGCTCTGATTGAGGGTCTGTACAGAACATTGGGTTTACTTTGATTTGCACACTCAAAATACACACACACACACAAAGAGATTTGGACAATAAAAAAGAGAAAGTAATGGATGGAGAGAGAAGGAAAGAGAGTGAGATGTGTGTGTGTGGTAACATGAGGAAGCCCTGATTGAGGGTCTGTACATTATATCGACTTTAGTTTAATTTGCACATTCAAAGCCCCCCAACATACACAAAAAAGAGAGTGTTTGTGTGTGTGTGTGTGATTACTTACTTGTCGTTTTCGCTCAGTGAGACGCTCGACAGAGAAGCGAACGAGACGACTCGTTAAATAAAATACGCTCGTTTCCTCTTCGTGTGTGATTTACGCTCTGTCACTGAGGGATCATGGGATACTAGTGGCTTGGCGCTGAACTCACTCCGGCACTGAGCGCTGTGTGTATGTATGTGTGTGTGTGTGTGTTTCCCTCACTTTATGGGAACATCATATCTGTATGTAAAAAGCACACCGAGATTACACACAACTCTTGTTTCCTCATCACTGGGGTGGAATAACAGAGTAGATGAACAGAACACATGATGTTTATACGTGCAAAATAAATAACGATGTTTCTGTCTCCATCCCTGCAGTGATTATTCCTCATATCCCCAAGTTCCTCTCTCACCACAGAACATAAAGTATGTACTGATTATCCATTTACTGTTTTTAAAAGAGATTTGTTTAAGTGACTCGTCTGCTGAGCGAGTCCCTGTGAACGAGCCGTTACTATAGAAACGATAAGGTATCGGTTATCAAATCTGTGATGTGAAGCTGCTTTACTGTCAGAGCTGCTGTTAGAGAGAATTCATCATCACATGACCACCAGTCAGAGTCCAGAACTCCGCAAAAGACGCTTTACTGCTTGTGTGTGTGTGTGTGTGTGTGTGTGTGTGTGTTAGTATTGAGATCATAATTGAGTTCAGGTTGGGGGTTTCGGCACTCTGGTGCTCTTTGATCTGCTCCTGACAGCTGTGTTTCTGCTCTTTAGGAGCAGAGTGGAGATCCTCTCCGCTTTAACAAGGCCTTTGATCTCGTTAAGCCTCTCATCTGTCTTTCCTCTCTCCATCTCTCCATCTTTCTCTTTTTTGGAACATGTTAAGTGCATTCTTTCTTTACAGCCCAAAAGAGTGCATCAGACGTGCGTCTGCACCGTAGCGTTCACCCTGATCCTTTCTGTGTTCTGTAGTTTCCGTAGCTGTGTGATGTCACCAAAACCGTTCTGCTGCGTGAGAATGTAAATAAACCGCCGAGCGAGGTCGATGAACACGGCGACTAAAGTGTTAGGGATTAGTAATCAGTGCTGGTTTAGTAGCGTTGAGTCTGAGCAACTTGTGTAGGTTTGTGTTCGTCCTAGCAGACTGATTAGCCCAGCGTCTGTGTGTGGCTGAATTACAAGGACTGTAAGTGTTTCAGCTGTCAGACTGTATGTTCTGTTTGCTCTGAAGGTAAGAAATAGAGCCAGACAGATTGAAATAGATTTATTTACATTAGAGGAGCTGAGCCGAGGCTGCAGTAAAGGCACCGCCTCACTCGGTCACGTGTTTTAGTCGTGTTGTGAGCGGAGACTCGCAGCAGTTACAGTTTGATTGGAGCTCCATATCTTTGTGTTTAGTGGCTGTTTTACTGTATAAACTAGTGTAAAGCTTCACTGAGTAAAACATGACATAAAAGTATCATAGTGGCATTAATCCTGAACAACAGAAAGAACACGACGGCGGCCAGAAGCTCAGACCGTGGCGTTACGGATACAAGGCTTGGGTTAGTGCAGCTTGTTGCCCACTTCACGCCCAGGACAAAAGGGGCAGTATGGGTTAGATACCCTGGGATAGGATACTGAGCCCAGATAGGCTTTAATACATTGTTCTCAGCTGCTGTAGCAATCTAGGGCTGATGTGTTTTCACGAGTGCAGGCGAATCGTTCAGAACGACTTCCTGTAGCACTTCCTGTTTTACCTCCTACTGCATGGCCATTATTTAACTTGACATCTGTTAGGGAGGTGTGTGAAGGAATGTGTGAAGGTCTGAAAAATTCTCATACAGTACTGAAGCATAGAGGTGTGTGTGTGTTGGGGGGGGGTATTTTTCTTATATATTGCTCTTCAGGTCACTTGCTGTGCAGGGAGCAGATGTTTAGTTAGTCAGACTTTAAGCAACTTGGTGTGTAGGTACTCAGGAATTGATCATTTATTCTCTTCTCTCTCGTGTGTGTGTGTGTGTGCGTGTGTGTATTTAACATGTGATTTATACACACACAGAGTGATTATTAAGCTACAGGGGAAAACCCATGCAGCCTGTTGGTGTGTTTAGCCTAATCACAGCGAGGCTGAACGCAGGATTAAGCTCCCGTGTTTGTTTAAGTCTTAGTGTTTAAAGGCTACACGACAAGAGAAACCTGAGTTACACTGAAAAACACAGTAGTGCTTTTAGGGAAGACAGAACATGTTTCATACACACACACATTATTAGGACAATTTTTGCACACTAATATTGGATAATTTTGGACAATCCTATTTTCCTCTATCCATTTGTTCACCAAATGAAATAAAGTATCTTGTTTCCATGGTTACAGTCACTGATCCACTGCCGTTACCCTGCTAGCTAGAAATAGAAAGTCAGTTAAGCAGCAGTTGCTCAGTTCAGCTAATTAGTTTGTCCACTTCTCGTTAGTTCTGATTTGGGACGGAGCCCGCTGTTGTTTTCTCTCTGCCTTGTTGTCGACGGTCACGTCTCAGCTGAACGGTAGCCGAGTGAAACGCACAATAATGATCTTCTGACCGCTTCTCATAAGTGTGTGTGTGTGTGTACGTAGTTCAGCACGTGTTCGACGTTTTCCTGATGTGTGTATAACTCTGATGAAGAACAGACCATATTCTGTGTTCCAGATGTTCCCTCCGTTCTTACGTCTCTCTTTTACTTTGTTTGATTCTCTTTCATAACACAAACAAGACTGATTATTTATTTGGCTAATAGAAAGATAAACACAACCCCGGATGTGTGTGTGTGTGTGTGTGTGTGTGTGTGTGTGTGTGTGTGTGCGCTTGCACTTGTTCCAGCTGCTCTGGGTTAAATTAATCCATGTATAAGGTCACGGAGTTAATGTGTCTCAGTGTTTACTGCTCTGTTTTTCTCCTCGACTGAAAGTAGACATGAAAAAATTATTACTGAACGACTAAACAGAATCACAAAGGTCAAACACACACACACACACACACACACACACACACACACACACACATACATATGCCCCCTTTTACTGTAACTGATAGAAAAGCACAGATGCCATTCTTTGACTCTGAAGTGCAATCGTTATCCTCCGGAGGCTGTTTTGTTTCAGGTGTTTGTGTTTGAGTGTTTGTTTATTTGTGTTTGAAGTCTCGTTTCCGTGCAAGCGCTCACGTCCGCTTCTGATTGGCTGATAAGCTGCAGAAATGCGTGAAATATGATACGTGCCCGTCAGATGGTTCAGGCGATACGAAAGCCGATGTCTACAATCACTGCATCTCGCCGTCTGAGTCAGGAGGAGTGAGAGCACCCAAATGTGTCAGAGCGTTAATGAGCAAAGAGATTAAAAAAAAAAAAAGGGAAAACAACATTTCTGATGAAAGAGATAAAGAAAAAGATTTAATTTTACAAAGAGATGCCTTTTAAATTCCCTTTTTTTAAAGGGATTAAAACAAGAAAAATGTGGAAGGACAGCGAGTGGGAGAGACTGGAAGGAAGACAGAAAAATGAATGGATGCTGATGATGTAGCTGTAAAGAGATGCTTGTAAAATGTTGAATAATACAGAAATGTACACAGTTGTTAATCTTCTCTCTCTGTAGACTTCACACGGCTCAGAAGGCCATAAAACAGACGCAGGTCACGGTCCAGAAAATCGGGAAAGAGATCGAGGAGAAGCTCAGAACCACAGCAGCTTGTACAGAACGGGTAAGAGGAACACGCACGCACACACACACACACGCGCGCGCACTCATACACACGTGTACACACACACACACACACACACACAGTGTAATTCCCCTGGTTTTCATATGATGATAAAGTACACACACTTTAATATGTAGCCTGCGTGTGGAATGGGTTAGGATTTAGATAGCTAGACTGTGTGTTGTGTGTGTGTGTGTTGTACAGATCCTTATAAATATGTCACTAAAATCCTCCAGCAGTCGGTCTCTTGTGTTTGGGAGGATTTAGCGGAGTTTAAAACAAAATCTCCCACGTCTGCGGTTCTGCACTCTGGGTAACAAACGGCAGGAAAATGGATAATAAAAGGAAAGAGAGAAAGTCAAAACAGCAAGAAGGGAAAAAGGGAAAGAAAAAAAGTTAAAAAAAAAAAAAAAGAAGAGGTTTAGTCAAAAGATATAGGAAAAGGCCAAAGAGAAAAGAAGGAGAAAGGGAAAAAAAAAGAAACATGAGTGAAGTGAAAAGAAAAGGAAGGAAAGAACAGGTGAAAGCTCTGACCTGTGTGTCAGGTTTCTGGAATCTTCTACATTAGTGAATACTTTTGAATGTTAGGTCAAAGATTTAGATTTGAGCTGCAGCTCACGATGACTGTGTGAAGTGTGAAGAGCGAGTCGGAGCTCCTCAGTGTGTTCACGATCACTGTGCATAAATATTGTACACTTCCACTGAAAGCTCATGGCCAGAGAACGTTCTGTTCAGGGTTAGTCATCCTGCATGTGTTCAGTTAGTGTGTGAACAGTACCTTCCTTACGCTTGTGTGTGTGTCGTGCCAGTGGTGTCAGTGTTTAGCACGCGAGTGTGTGTCACGGACGCTGTGTGTATCAGGGCTGATGGAGGCTCTATCACTTGTATACTGATAAGGAGCACAGCATCTTCACTTTGATCCTCATGACCATCATCGACTTATCTTAATCACAATCTTCATCACTGTTGTCTTCATCAACACAGATGAAAGAGCTCAGAGTGAAGAAACAACTTTCTCTCTCTCTTTCTCTGTAGAAGAAGGAGCGTGAGTGTATGCAGTTGCGTATCGGTGTGTTACGGAGTGAGGTGGAGAGACAGAGGAAAGCTCTGCTGAGAGAGAAGGAGACACTGCAGAAAGAGACAGCACTACTTCAAAAGAAAGGTACACACACACACACACACACACACACACACACACACACGTGTATGGCCAGGGATTTTCCTGAGTCAGCTCAATCACACATTAGTACAGATGTGACACGTGCACGCATCCTGCTTATCCTGATACTCGTCCAAACGATCCTAGAGTCCTGGTGTCATTTTAACAAGGAAAAGTTTAGAAACAGTTGCAGATGAATACTCTTACTACCCCCAGGTGATTACGTTCCTGTACCAGTAATAAGGTGTACAATTTACTCCCCTTATTTACTTCCTAACGTGTTCCATAAACAACAGAAAAAGTAACTGTAATGAAAGTGTGTGCCGTACACATCCCTGTAGACCAGCGGTTACTATAGAAGTGCAATATCATCATATGCAGCTTCTTTACTGTCAGAGCTGCTGCAGCTTCTTTACTGTCAGAGCTGCTGTAACAGAGAGTTAATGAACATCTGATGACTTGTGGGTGTAAATGTGGACCCCGGTTGGACCCCCGTGTTACCTGGCCATGCTAAGCAGTGGTATAAACCAGGTACAAGCCTGGGATCATGTGCTACACTGCCCTCGCGCCAGGCCTCCAAAGTCCCCAGGTATAAATCAGATTGATCATCTGTGGTTTGGGCAGTAGTATAAACTGTATCGCTGGTCATGTGACCTGGTCATGTGACCTGATTACGGTCTAAAGTTAAAGGATTTGTTTATTCAGAAGGTAACACACACTTACAATACGCTCTTGTTTAGAATCCATTCATCATCGCCTGCTGCCATTCAACATAATCCTCTTCTGTGTGTGTGGGTGTGTGAGAGAGAGATTGATTGATGTTGGCAGGATGTTTGACCACAAGGGCTGGGCTCCATTATCTAGAACACACACACACACACACACACACGCACACAGTCAACGATATGATGATGATTCAGCAGACTAACATCCCACAATGCATTGTGTTTGTGGATGTATTTAAGTGTCTGACAAATTGGGTCTAGTAAACTCTGAGAGACTGAACAGCCTGTCTTGACTAGCTCTGACACACACACACACACACACACACACACACACACACAGTAAGAATGCAGTCATTATGGGGCCCCAGTACACCTGCCACTATCTCCAGATGTTTTACAAATGTAAAGTGAACGTGTAAAAAATGATCATAAGAAAATGGTTAAGAACTCAAACACAGTAACAGGCATCATCACACACCACATAACTAGTGTTCACTGTAACCAACACGACTCTGGATGTTAGTGGACACCAGAAACTGCTCGAAGATAAGAGACACTGGAGGTTCTGGTACGTAGGGAACAGAGAACTGTAGCTAAAGAGAAAGACGAGAAAATACAGTTCTGTTGTCAATTTTATGGAGTGATGACATCATCAAAAAGTGGACAGTTTGTCTCATAACCTGTGTATACACTTCTGTGTGTGTGTGTATGTGTGTGTGTGTGTGTGCGTGCGTGCGTGTGTGTATGTCCATCATAGAAACTGTGTCAGTGTTGACGTGCTCAGACATTCCAAATCTGCTAAACACACCCCTCCACACACACACACACACACACACACACACACACACACACACCCCTCCACACACACACACACACACACAGTGCTTTGATGCTATAAGGGTAGAATGTTGATGCAGTTACAGATGGATAAAGCTGTAAAACACACTGTTATAGATTATCAGTTATGTTAGTGTGTCTGTGTTTCATCTGATAGAGAAGTGTGTGTGTGTGTGTGTGTGTTCCAGGGGAGGCATACAGATGTAAACAGCAGACTCTGGACTTGGAGCGAGACTCTCTCACTGATCTACAAAAGGAAAGCACTGCTAAAAGGTCAAAAACTACACTGTTACTCTGATAATATCACTCTCCATTACCCTGTACTACAGAATCCCTCACTCTGTATCTCTCTTTCAATATCACTCTCATTCCCTTTCTGTTACTCATCACCCTGTATCACCCTGTATCACCCTGTATCGCCCTGTATCGCCCTGTATCGCCCCGTATCGCCCCGTATCGCCCCGTATCGCCCCGTATCGCCCCGTATCGCCCCGTATCGCCCCGTATCGCCCTGTATCGCCCTGTATCGCCCTGTATCGCCCTGTATCGCTCTGTATCGCCCTGTATCGCCCTGTATCACCCTGTATCACTCTGTATCGCCCTGTATCACCCTGTATCACTCTCCTTCATACTGCATCACTTTT
>NC_062537.1:677908-685408 GCF_022655615.1 Tachysurus fulvidraco
GTTCCTATCTAGCCAGCCTTCATGTTGTGAAGATATTTGATGCGGCCAACAAATATCATGCGACTGATGGATTTACACGACAGTCGCTTGCTGCATTGTCTCATCATGAATAACACTAAAATCTGCGGTCACAGAAACATCGCCATGGTGATTTGGTGGGTTTTTAATTCAAACAACAGGACAGTTCGGTAAGGTGACGGGTGTGTAGTGGAGATCAGACTCAGCATGTTTGTTTCCCTGCAGAATAAACGACAACAGTAGCGTTAATCAAAAACAAGGATGTGTTCACGCTTCATTACACTCAGGTTCAGCAGTTTGGGGTTTATTATGGGATCACACTTTACCTCTCGTTCTGAAGAGAAGTTCAGTTTGGAGGCGGAGCCTAACATTACGATCAACGGTCTTGTGAATATCCACATTTTTATTTATTTATTTATTTATTCATTAAAAGTGATTTAGAAATGAAAATTCTAGCAGTCATTATTTATTCTATCTGATGTTATAACTAATAATAATAATAATCACAAACCACAAACATCATTTGAAACATTAATAAACAATAATTTCCCCTGCTGATTGGACCGTACAGATGCAGCTAAGACAATAAACTGAAGACCTGAGTGTTTTTAATAGCTCAGCTTCCTGCGCAAGTATAACATGGTGAAACGTCACACGGCCAGTTCACCATAGTGTACTGCAGTGACCTACACCCTGCTCACTATGTGAATAAGGAGTGAATAAGTGTGTTTATTCATGTGTAACACAATTAGCTCGGCCCACTTCACACTGACAGGTCACTCAGTGAAGCAGCATTAGCTTGAGTGGAACTCCGGTATTGCAGCCTGGGTATTAGTGATCTAATGGTGTGTGTTTGTGTGTGTGTGTGTGGTCGAAATAAAGGCCTGTTGGCACTGGGGAACAGATAATAATACTTTTGATGTTTTAAAGCAGAAGGGAAATGGCTTTTTTTATTGCATACAAGTTCAGAACTTTGTTCAGTGTAACTCTGAGTTCAGATTAAACATCCCGGTGATAATCAACAGCCAAATACTTTGTCTGTTTAAGTCGAGTGTTGTTGAAAAGCAGTTATTCAGTTATCTCTGTGTGTGTGTGTGTGTGTGTTTAAATTGTATGTCATTATAATGGAAGTGCATGCTGTTTGATTACAGGTTGCTAAACCCTGACATTAACCTCCGCTGTTGGCATCACACCTGTTTAGAAAAGCGAATTACGCTGCGTTTCAGCTCGATGACATCATGCGCACTGAAATGAGCAGCACGAACCGTCTGACCTGTTGTGTGTCAGTAAAATATAAGGAGTGACCTTTAAAGTGTACTGTTCTGGAGTCCATCCCGAATCTCAGTCAGAAAGTCACTGTGTAAATGTGAAGCTCCGCAGGACCGGTTTATATGTCGCCTACTGAGACAATCATGCACAATATCATTACACATCATTCACTGTCCTGTGTTGTCATATCTCTCTGCAGCAAAGGATGATGGGAGTGTGGCAGTTGCCCTTGGATACACGGCGCACCTGGTGCTGATGATTTCCTGCTTCTTGCAGATTCCGCTCAGGTATCCCATCATGCACCGGGGCTCTCGCTCGTCCGTTCGAGACACCATTACCGACAAGCTCAGCGAGAAGGAGAGGGAGTAAGAGCTTTTTTTATGCTAACTGCACACTCGTATGACACGTCAGGGGGCGTTAACTTTTATACATTATGCTAATCATATGCAGTTTTTTTATTTTTATTTTGGTGATGTGACGAACACGGCTTTTCCCTGTTTATTTGCTGTTTGGTCATCTGACTTGGATTACAAAATCTATTTCATGCTCACTCCCTGAGTCTCCAGTATGTCTGATTCATTTACTTGGTGAATCACTAGTTCACCTCCTGACTCACGTATTCATTTATTTACCTCCACATTGTTTTACTGATTCACTTTCCACATGAATCACTGTCATGGTGATTCTTGCATATTCATTTGTTTGCTGATTGATTGATTCACTCATTCATCTGTTGATTGATTTGTTTTATTATTTTTGTTCTTTTTTGCATTAATTGCTGACTGAATGATTCACTCGTTTGCTGACTTATTGAGTCAAACAGACACATAACTAATTTGTGTCCTTACTGAATCAATCTTTTTTGATTCACTGAGTTGTTCATTCATTTGGAAAAAGCAGCATTTATTGCTGTGTTGAAAGTTGCTGTGCGTGTGTGTGTGTGTGTGAGATCCATGTCCACCTGTCCTTTTGGGAGCAAGTTAAACAATCTTGCACACCACATACATTCCTCTTTCATCTTTCCCAACCTGTCTTTTCTCCAAGTCCACTCTTCATCCATCTCTCTCTCATTTTTGCTTTTATCTGTCCATCTCACTTCAGCAGATTTACTGCACCCGATCGAGTAGGGGAGATAAACTGTGAAAAGGCGCTGTGTGAGTGAGTGTGTGAGTGAGTGTGTGAGTGAGTGTGTGAGTGAGTGTGTGAGTGAGTGTGTGAGTGAGTGTGTGAGTGAGTGTGTGAGTGAGTGTGTGAGTGAGTGTGTGAGTGAGTGTGTGAGTGAGTGTGTGAGTGAGTGTGTGAGTGAGTGTGTGAGTGAGTGTGTGAGTGAGTGTGTGAGTGAGTGTGTGAGTGAGTGTGTGAGTGAGTGTGTGAGTGAGTGTGTGAGTGAGTGTGGTGAGTGAGTGTGTGAGTGAGTGTGTGCGTGAGTGTGTGGTGTGTGCGTGTGTGTAGTGCGTGCGTGTGTGCGTGCGTGTGTGAGTGCGTGTGGTGCCGTGCGTGTGTGCGTGCGTGTGTGCGTGAGTGTGGTGCGTGCGTGTGTGGCGTGAGTGTGTGCGTGCGTGTGTGCGTGCTGTGTTGCGTGCGTGTGTGCGTGCGTGTGTGAGTGCGTGTGGTGCGTGAGTGTGTGAGTGAGTGTGTAGTGTGCGTGTGTGTGGGACGTGTGTGTGTGAGTGGTGGTGTGACGTGTGTGTGTGCGTGCGTGTGTGCAGTGACGTGTGTGCAGTGGTGTGTGAGTGCGTGTGTGCGTGGAGTGTGTGAGTGAGGGTGTTGCGGTGAGTGTGTGCGTGAGCTGTGTGAGTGGAGTGTGGGAGTGCGTGTGTGAGTGAGGTGTGAGTGCGTGTGTGCGTGATGTTTGGTGACGTGCGTGTGTGAGTGCCTGTGTGAGTGAGTGTGTGAGTGAGTGTGTGAGTGAGTGTGTGAGTGAGTGTGTGAGTGAGTGTGTGAGTGTGTGAGTGAGTGAGTGAGTGAGTGAGTGAGTGAGTGAGTGAGGTTATGTACACAGGATCTACAAGGTAAATAAATAACGAAGCCATTAACGCAGCCATAGAAAGGCTTTTAGAGCGATCCAGAATAAAGTAAATGCTCGTGGTTATTTTGATCTTTTTTATTCTCTAATAAAAGCCCCACATGCTGTTCTGCTCTGTTTTCATTGCACTCTTGTTTTCAGATGTTGATGTGATAATGTGGTTGCCATGGAGACCCATATACAGCTCGTCAGATTTGCCCTTCGGAGGTCCGGAGACGTTAATTTTAATCCCCACACAGTGCGTAGGGCTGCAATTACTCCTTCAGCCCACGACGTCTTCACTCAGACGTCTGCCTCGGCACGAGTTAGCGAGGCACGTGAAGCACGCGAGTCTCTGCACTGTGATTACACGTTTTAAGGATAATAGACATCACATTCCACACGTTCTCACGCTGAAAACTCCTTTAATAAACACGTTGTTAAATGCGTTGTGTGAAATCAGGGCCGCAGGCTCGCAGCTTTGAGCTCGGCCTCTCCGGGTGACAAATTAATTAATTAGATTTTTTTTTAAAATATTGAAATAAAAAAAGTTTATTCCCCCGAGCGGTTTAGCTACACACGCTAACACTGTACTCACTGATTCACTCGTTTGTTCACTTCTTGATTCACTGATAATCACTGACTCACTGATTCATAAAAAAATCAATATTAGGCAGAATGTTTCAGTAAACCATCACTGATTCATTCACTTATTTACTGAATCACTTATTTATTGACTCGCTCAAGTGTGATGACTCATTTATTTGCCCACCTTTTTCACACTGGATGACTCATTTATTCCGAACCAGACCAAAATCAGACCCAGATCCAGCCGTGTGTTTATGGAAAGTTGTAGAACAGATGTGTCTGATCACGAGTGACGATTGTGAGTGTGATGGAAGTATGTCAGTGTAGACTATAGTCTCCAACGGCGAGAGAAAAGGACTGGGAGCGAGTTACACAACTGAGTCTGAATTTATTGAATCTGACTGTATGACTATTAGACAGACAGAGTGTGTGTGTGTGTGTGTTGAGATGTGATTGTAGACACAAAGCACTGCCCCATTAGAACCAGCTGTGTGTGTAATAGAGTGCCTGCTGTTTGTTCTTATGGACTTAATGTTCGTGTGTGTGACAGAAAGAGGTGTGTGAGAAAGCTAGTGCGTGTGTGTGTGTGTGTGTGTGTGTGTGTGTGTGTGGATTGATCAGGTGGTTGTGAGGAGAACCTGAATGTTTAGAAGTAGTGCATTAAAGCTGGCTCATTAGTGCGAGATGAGACGAAAAAATCTGACCTGCTAATTGTCCAGTACCTCTGTCTCTCTCTCTCTCTCTCTCTCTCTCTCTCGCTCTGTCCCTCTTTCTTCTCTCTCTCTCTCTCTCTCTCTCTCGCTCTGAGGGAGTGTAGGGGAGTGAAGTTGGATGTCATTCCTTTAGCTGCTGTTGGGTATCAGTGATCAGGCCTGTGTGTCAGAGTGACCTTTGACCCCCTCTCACAGGCAGTGTTTGGGATTCCTGTCCTCCTGGCTGAGTGTGTGTGTGTATGGTGCGTGTGTAACGATGTGTGTGAGGATGCCACACACCCCGTCTGCGCGTCGTTAACCTGTCATGGAGGCGCAGCTCGTGAGGATGAGTGAGGTGTGAGCTGATTGGTGTGTGTGAGGTTACAGATAATGGTGCGAGGGTGATGGGTGAGTGAGCTCGGAGCTCCAACATGCTTTTAGTCAGGATTTATCAGGATTTGGACGTCACTATGTGGATTTCTCTCTTTCCTGAGGGTGCCATGGTGCTATATTTCTTTCCTCTAACATTCAGAGCTAACGGCGGCGTGTGCTAGTGGACATACGAGTGCATCCAAATGAAGAGGGCTGTGTTTTTACGTCTCACACTGTGCTCTCAGACGAATGGTTTTATATTCAGAGCTCATTCACTTCTGTAAATTTGTGGATTCTGAGAAGCTTCTAGTGCAGAAAGTTCTGTAATAAAGTCTAGTCTTTACATGACAAGATGTTGTGATAGAAAATGTTTACACTCAACACTCCGTCACAATCAGTCGTGTTTCTGTTGTATTATTAATGTTTAGCAGAATAATAAAGTCAACACATTGTTCTTCTTTCTGTTGGTGCTGTAGCTTAAATATAGACTTATAAACTGCAGCTAAAATAGTGTTTGCTGCAGACCTCTCTCTCCGCGCTCTCTCTCTCTCTCTCTCTCTCCCATCTGTCGCTCTCTCTCTGTCTCTCTGCCGTCTCTCTCTCTGTGTGTGTGTGTCTCTCTCTCTCTCTGCCATCTCTCTCTGTCTGTCTCTCTCTCTCTCACACACACACTCTCTCTCTCTCCCATCTCTCTGACTCTGTGTCTCTCTCTCTCACGCTCTCTCTCTCTCTCGCATGCTCTTTCTCGATCTCTTGCTCTCGCTCTCTCTCTTGCTCTCGCTCTGTCTCTCACACTCTCTCTCTCTCTGTCTCTCTCTTTCTTTCTTGCTCTCTCTCTCATTTACCATTTTTTTTCAGGTCTGAAGTAATAAATGACACCACACACACACACACACACACACACACACACACACACACACACACACGTACCCTAACCTCTCTTTCCTTAGCGTACTCTTGTTTGGAATCCAGGGAGTTTCCTCCTTACTGCCCCCCTGACACATTCTTGCAGTGCAGTGGGCTCTAACCACATGTTGCTCCCATATTCCTCCTCTCCATCGAGATGTGATCCAGATGTCTTGTGGGTAATCGAGTCCAGAACCTGGCCTGCTTTAGTGCAGTGCTACAGCTCTGAAGTGACCAAGTGCATCAACCACAAGCTGATACAGAATGCTGCAGGAGCACACTCTCTAAACACACACACACACACACAGGCTGCCATCTAAATCATGTCAAGTTCATGTTGCTGAGTGTGTTAGTTGTGCTTGTGACTGTTGGTCATGTGGTGATGAATTCTCTCTAACAGCAGCTCTGACATTAGAGCAGCTTCACATCACCTCTGAATCCTTATCGTTTCTATAGTAACGGCATATTTACTGCATGCTGCACATAAACAGATTAAAAACCCTGATGGTGTAAATGTCTCGTGTGTGGAAGGAGGGTCCAGAATCAGAGGTAAAGCTGGAACTGAGACGACAAGCTGATGGCCAAAGCATCTTTTTAACTCCATCTGTTACTGTGAGCTTAGAAATGGTTCTGATTTATTTAGATAATTAATTCATATAAATGTGTGTGTGTGTGTGTGTGTTTCAGGTTCCCTCTTTATCCACGAGGAGAGAGATTCCACTTCGAGTACGGTGTTTACCTGCTGAACAAGAACATTGCTCAGGTAGCGCGCGCACACACACACACACACACACACACACACACACAGTTGTCTTAGACATACAGCAGACATCAGTTCAGGTTGTAAACACAAAGTGTGTCAAGCCATTTTATGTAGTTGTCCTGCGTGTGTGTGTGTGTGTCTGTTAATGGTCTGCACTTCCTCTTCAGTGTGCAAGTTTGGGACTGTGTATCTTTGAAGTAGTCACTACACACACACACACACACACACACTCTCAGTGACAGATACAGTGAAACACACTTGGCAGTGAATGAATCCTGACTATTAGCTCATTCAGCTGCTGTGGGATGGAAACCATATGAACAGGGACACACACACACACACACACACACACACACACACACACACACACACACAGTAGAACACTTGTAGACTATTAGCTTCTGTTTTTATGTTGATGTGGTTTATTTATTAACACATTGTTTAGATTTGAATCTTTAGCTTCCACCACGCCCACATAAGGTACTTGTTTCTGATTGGTCGGCCGGTGCATGTGTTGTTGCGTCACGGATCCGATCGTTAGTCTAATCGCAACGCTTTTGCCTTTGATATTGTGTTGTGGAGTAACCATGACAACGCACATAAACAACACCGCTAGGCTAGACGAGTATTTGTACTTTACTAAACAGAAATAAGAAAAACGAGCTGCACGTATTTATGCAGAATGTGATTTATAGTGCAGAGGAATGTTTTAACGAAAAGTGACAAAAATAGAGTGAAGCGTAACCATAGCAACAAATGCACAATCACAAAGCCTTGGGGTTGTTCAGCATCACCACCTTGTCCTGATGTTAGCTCTTACCTGTGGGTTTAATGTACATCACTTCTGTCTTCTCTTATGATCACATGGTGACGTATGGAGAAAAAGA
>NC_062537.1:687908-700408 GCF_022655615.1 Tachysurus fulvidraco
ACAGCAACGTGCTCTTACAGCAGTCAGTAATCCTGACGTGTGATGGAGGTGACGATGCTCATGATGATGGGGTGTGTGTGTGTGTGGATATACTTTATTCACCCTAAAGCCCTGAGCGCTGGACTTTTCCTCTAACATGTCACAGATAACTTACTCTTTTCTCTCTCTCTCTCTCACTTATACACACACACACACACACACACACACACACATGTGATGAAGTGCGGAGTTAAATATTATTGCATGCAGACGAACTACGCACAACATCTGTTACAGATGTATACAGAACAGAGAGGGACCTTCCTTCCCTTTTTTTTTTACCTACTTTTCTCTTCTCTCCCTTTCTGTCTTTCCTCTGCTCCGTTTCTCAGTAATGGTTTTACAGTTGAGTGGTTAATGAAAGCGGCTGTTAAATAAACACCAGCGAGCTTTAAAACGGCCACTGCTTCATTCGCCTGGTGGGAACAGAAACAAACACACACACACACACACACACAGAGTGAGTCCTACAGGAATTGGCATTAGTTAATTGGCAGTAGCAGTCATTCAGCTGGAAAGAGTTTCCACATGAGAGAGAACCTTAAAGCTGTCATTCAGGACCTGAGCAGAGCTTCACACTCCTGTCTGATCTCGTCTCAGTCTGATCTTCTGAGTAGAGAAGTGTGTGATGAGCTTTGTGTCTTTGAGCTGCTTTTTTCTACAGCAACACTAACCTGTGATGCCAAACGAAGGCCAAAGAACAACGGCGTCTTCCCGCCGGTGGTCCGGGGCTGTAATTACACACAACAGCACGCTGTCAGAGGGCTTTCGTCAGCTACACGGCGTAAACACGCAGCAGCCGTGGCTGGATTCAGCCTCACATTCTTCACGTGTCTAAACCATCATATAAACCTGCCCTGAACTTCAGTCTGCTGCACCTCCACCACGTCCCACCTGTCCTGATGACATCTCCTCCTTCTCAGGGTTTTACAGGGTTCATGTGTAGTTTAGTGAACGGCCGAAACTTTCAGTAGGCCTCATTTTTTGGGGGGTAAAAAAAAAAAAGTGCACTTGTGTTGCTGAGGGAAGCAGACAGGAATGCTGACGGATTGACCTTTAACCTTTTTTTTTTTCTCTGAAAGCCCTCCTGCAGTAGTAAAGCCCCTCTATTAGAGCTATTAGAGCTGGGTAAAGCAGCTGAGGGGGTATTAAGGTGAGGTGTGGGGTTGCTTGGCTCTTCTCTCCTCAACCCTTCTTTTCCCCCTTTCTTTTTTCCCTCTCCTCTTAATTCCCTCTTTTCCCTCATGGAAACTCATCCTTGCTCCAGAATCATAACGACCCCCTCGTAAAACTTCCCCGCTACGCGTTTTATTCCTCGATAATAAAACACCACCCCAGACTTTTGGCGCGAATCAGACTGTCAGGGTTTAATGGTTTAAATTGGCAGTTCTGCTCAAAGCGAGAGCCACGAATGACCGCACGCTGTGCGTCGTTATTTTATTATCATTAGCGTTATTGTTCGGCAAAAGCATTTCCTCGATCGATCTGAAGCCAAATGACCCTTTGGGGTAATCAGAGCTGAAAAGTTAAATGTTGTGTAACAACGTGATGTAGAAACTGCCTGCATCCTGCCTTATTAGCTTCACCAAACATCCCAATATTATTAGTAGTGCTGTTGTTGTCGAGTGTGGCTCAGCTGCTCAGATGGATGTGTGGAGTCGTTGCTGTGGTGTTAACAGGCTGATTGTTCCTCGCCGTGTCCCCTGCCGGTGTTGAGTTTCTCTTCCCTCGGGTTAAAAGGGTGTAGTGTTACTGGCTCACGGTTCATGGGTGGGTTTGAGGCTCTGTGACACGGACAGAAGGATTCGACAGGTGTCACTGTGCACCACTGATACTGCACTAATCATCACCAACCTAAGCGTGCGTGTGCTGTGACTTTACCCTGGGAAGCTTCTAGAAGCTTAGAATGAGGAAGGTGTTGGTGTTCGGTGCAAGAGATCGGTGCTTACTGCGTAATAGGAATGTTTTGTGGTGGTGTTTCTGTTAGACACTGAAAGCAAGTGGTGTTTGTTGTGAAATGCTGCAGTTCTGTACTGTATTCTGTCTTAGTGTTTATTTGGAGGACGGAGGTTTAACTACGAGGACACGTTTAGTCTAAATGCTCTACAGTTTCGATGATGATGATGATGATGATGATTATTATTATTATTATTATCAGATGCTTTACAGAAGGTTTCTGAATTTAAATTCCTTTCTGTAGCACAGTAAGATTCTCAGCAACACATCAGTTGCAATTAGAATCACAGAGCACACAAATGTGTGTGTGTGTGTGTGTGTGTGTGTGTGTTTGGCTGTGATCAGTCAGGGCGTCTGTCACTGGTGGTCTGTTAATAAGATTTCCTGTAGGTCTCAGCTCGCGGTTGCTGTAACTGTAAATGCGCGGAGGATTTGGGCGCCTCTGTAATCCTCCACAACGTTTTGACGTATTAAAAGGCGAGCTGATGAGCGAGCGAGCCACAACTGTGTTCCATTATCACCCATGGTGCAGAGAGAACGAGTGAAATAAAGGGATGAAAGCAGCGATCGGGTGGAGGGGAAGATGCGTGACGGGGGTCAGCGACACGCTGAAACCGGAGATGCTTTAAAGGGACTCAGATTTATCCCTCTCGCGTACGGCTACAGGAAACGTCAAGAGGAATAAGACCATCACAGCACCGGTGCTTTAAAGTGTCCCAGAGTACGAGTGTCATATCATCTGTTCCATATCCACTCTATTTATATAAAACACCCCTCCTTTAACTCTCTCCGTCTTTTCTTTGAAAGCTGCAGGAGTCCCGGCTCAGCCAGAGCGGAGCTTCAATTAAATTAAATCGCCCGATCTGACCAGTTCTGAACTCACATCATACTCACAACCAGGGGCTTTTAGTTTACTTGCCCTGAAGTTGTGTATCATGCTAATAAACCTGACAGCAGATGCTACGTGCACAATATAACACGTTACACGCGCGTTAATGCTAGTTCCTCAAATCCGACCGCTAGCGCAGGAGGCGAAACTTCCGGGATTTAAAGCCAATGAAATGTATTACAGAATTTAAGACCTGAAATAATGTTTTTGTTTGTGTCACTACTCCCACTATCTCACTGTGGTCCTAATATAATGGAATTCTTTATTCTCTGCACATCACATTTAAATCCTTCATGAACCAGTTCAGACCGGATCCATGTGCTCTCTCGTTCCCAGAGTAACTCTAGGACTTAAGTCCGAATCCGTGACACCGGTCGTTTTTATCCGACTTCACGTGGCACGTGTTCTTCCTTCCTATAAACCGAGCAGGTAATGTAAATCCCATCTGAACCGACGTGTCAGGATGGATCGTGTGAGATCCTGAGGGAAAACAGACCTCCTGCTCTTTTTCTTTAGCATAACCACGTTCCAAGAAGCGCTCGCACTTCTCCCTTTTCTGTCGTCTCACAACATAACCGAGATGGAAAAAAAAGGGATTTTTACAGAAGCAACACCTCCAGGGTTTTTTACTAGTTATTCCAGCTACACATTACAGCATGTGATGGTCACGTTATCTGAAGATGATGATGATGATGATATGGTAGGCTATAGATATGGTAGGGATGTGGTAGCCTAGTGGTTAAGGTGTTGGGCTACCAATCGAAAGGTTGTGAGTGCGATTCCTACGTCCACCAGGTTTCCACTACTGGGCCCCTGAGCAAGGCCCCTGAGCAAGGCCCTTAACCCTCAATTGCTCAGTTGTATATATAAAAAAAGAGATAAATATGTAAGTCTCTCTGGATAAGGGTGTCTGCTAAATGCTGTAAATGATGATGATGATTAAGCTCAGCCACACCCTCCTCAGGAACAAAGATCTGAGCAATCATTGTGTATTAAAATGAGGAGTGTGTGAGTGTGTGTGTGTGTGTGTGTGTGTGTGTGTGTGTGTGTGTGTGTGAGTGTGTGTGTGTGTGTGTGTAATGCAGGGAGTTTGGAGTGAATTCGGAAACAGCATCTAAATAACCGTGCGGCAGACATTTGGGGCACGTGTCTGTTCACGGGGTGGGACGTTTCAGGGGAATAAAAAAGGCGTGCTCTCAAACATCCCCTTGTTGTGCTAGTCTTTTAGTCTCTGTGGTGTTTTTGGTGACATGGTGGTGGACGTCTGGAACAGAGTCTTCAACAGGCCTGAGTGGACAAGAGCCAGTGCCCGCAGTCCATCTGTAGTTTTCATGGCTAATTACATCAAGGCTAGCGAACAATAGCGTGTGTTAGCGTGAGTCCGTACGGTTTGCATTACACCAAGCATTTCCGCTGAACCTGCGTCCAAGTCAGGAAGTCTGTCTGCACTTAAACATGCGTAAACATCTGATGACGAGGTGGCCATCTTTACTGTGTTCACTATTGCCTGAGATCCTCTTACACTGGCTCTGAGAATAATCTTCAGCTACGGCGGGGTAACTCGGGTGAAAGGTGATCCCCGTGAAAGACGAGTCCTCCATTAATTCAAATATATGCGTTGGCATCAGAGAGAGAACTCGATTCCTTCGCTTTTCGTCGCCACTTCTGTGCCACTCTGTCTTAAAGGCAACATGTGTGAGGTTTGCATAATGCATGGGGACTTCGTGAGACTTAATGCATGTCTGCTTTCTGCTAGTGTTACACAGGCCTGGGTTTTGCATTTTACATTAGCAAGTCCTCTGGGCCAGAGGTTCACGCTTCAGTTCTTTCAGCATTTACATTATTTTTAGGTCTTTATGAGCACCACACGGGCCATCAGCAGGATGCGAGAGCTGGGTTTCACACCTCTGGAATGGGTTCATTGATCATCACTAAAACGAAGCGGCGACAAATTTGACATTTTAAACCGAACAACACGATTGTGTTAGTGTACAGGGATGGTGTGGCGCTAGCAGTGACCAGAGCTAATGTCCAAAACCAAAGCCCATCATGTCTTCCATCGCTTGGCTTCTATTATATCTCGGGAGTTTCCTCGGTAATTTATCCGTCAGCACGAGACTAAACGTTTGTGATTTCAGCAAGTTTCCCAGCACGACTTCTCTCCGTCTTTCACAAACCGAAGTTGAGTGAAAAATATTAGAGCTCTTGTACTCCAGTGGCCACGGAGACACGTTAAACCTGTTGTGGCTGACCAACACGGAATAACAGTAATGGAAGCTGACTTTCCTTCCATACGGAGTGTGGTGTGTGACTTCGGTAGGGCCCCAAGTCCGGGTGGACTCCCTCGTACTGCACCTGCATAGGGTAAGTCAGGAGCATCCGGACGCCTTGATTGCTTTCCCCGGGGACGTGAAACACTCGGGTAACCTGTGAAACAGAGAACTCCTTCCACATGTGCCGTTTCACTGCCCATCCCGTCCGAGTCGAGGCCGCGGCTCTTCGACGTCTCAGACCGGATTAATTTTTTCTGATTGTAAATTGCCGCCGGAGCCTCTGAAGGCCTCGGTCTCTCCGGGGTCTGGATTTAAAAAAAAACTAGTGGTGCGCTGGGAAAGGTGAACCTCCTGATGAAAAGTCTTCTCTGAGATGCTCTCTTCATCTACTTCTCTCCTCATTCCAGCAGCTGGCCAAACACTTTTCAGCTGATGCCAATAACTGAGGCGAGCTGAAGCGCCATGACTCGGGCGCTGACAAGAGCCTGGGCCTGAAATGATGTCACTCTGAATGCAGCCGCTTCATTACAGGGGAGATTCTCAGATGGAACGTCGCTCGCGATATACGTCAAAAAGACGACTGTTAACCTTTTAGGGTGACGCGGTAAATCGGTGTCGGCAGAGGTGAAGGACGAGACGCGCCACGGACGGGAAGGTCAACGGGAACACGAGCGACTTGTTTACTTTTCTTTAGACAAAATGGAAGTAATTGAAGAGAACGATTTCCGTAACGGATCTTTTTGAAGGTGAAATGTTTTGCTTCGGCCGTTTACGGCTGTGATTTTGTTTGAACGCTCCTGCGATCGGCCCTCAGACACCACGCCGAATTACAGCAGCGGACACAGTTCTGTTCATCTTTGTTTAAATTGCCCTAAACATTTCTAACCCGGGCCACGGTGTACCGTCGCTTCACGTTACGAGATGAGAGCGTAATGTGGCGGCTCTCCTTCGTCGGCCGATGCATCACTGGAGCCGGTAAATGTTGCGGAAGTTTCTGGAATGCACTCGCGCTAATCACTGTTTGTTTCTCATTGACGTTCTAAATAAATTCTGAAAATCATCATAATTCTTACCAAATGTACACAATCAGGGGGAGTTTATACTGCTGTCAGCCTGATCAGGAGACCAAGGTCGTGTCGGCGCTTCATGCGTGCGGTGACCTTGCAGCAGTTTAACACAAAAACACACAAACGCATCAACTGTTCCACCATCGCTGTTTTTCATTAAGCTTTTATGCACTTCTGTAACATGCCATGTGTAAATAGGAAAAGTGGGCGTGGCCTCCGTCGGCTCAAACAATGCTGTTTATTCCTCGTTTCTCTCAGCGCCTCATTTTCACTCCTCAAGAAGGACTCGTCTGTAACTGCTTCTCACAAGGGTTTGGCTACAGAACCTCTCTACAGAAGTCTTCTGATCCGTGCAGCTCTTACTGGACTGTCGGTTAATGAGAGAACATAAAGCACACACACACACACACACACACACACACACACACACCTCAGTGAGGTGAAAACACTGCAGGGTTTACTGTAAGCTCACTGTAATGTACAGCTTCCTCCCCATGTAGGAAAACTGGTCAGGATTTTATTTATCTGTATCTGTCCATTTTGCTTTTCTCACAGCTCACAATCTAAAACACTCCATTGTCTGCCAAACATACATCTGTCTAGAAAAGGTTCCATGAGAGAGGGAATGAGGGAGAGAGAGAGAGGGGGAGAATGAGAGAGAGAGAGGGGGAGAATGAGAGAGAGAGAGAGGGAGAATGAGAGAGAGAGAGAGGGAGAATGAGAGAGAGAGAGAGGGAGAATGAGAGAGAGAGAGAGGGAGAATGAGAGAGAGAGAGAGGGAGAATGAGAGAGAGAGAGAGAGAGGGAATGAGAGAGAGAGAGAGGGAATGAGAGAGAGAGAGAGAGAGGGAATGAGAGAGAGAGAGAGAGAGGGAATGAGAGAGAGAGGGAATGAGAGAGAGAGAGGGAATGAGCGAGAGAGAGAGAGAGAGAGAGAGAGAAAGTACAGGAATGGTTTTTGAATTATGGATGTGTCACAGTTAAGAAGAGCTTTTGGAGCACCTCGAGGCCTGTTGGCCATATGTGCTCCTGTTCACTCTGATTCTTTCCTGTGTGTGTGTGTGTGTGTGTGTGTGTGTGTGTGTGTGTGTGTGTGTGTAAAATGATTCCTTTATTTGTGCATTTAGATCTCTGCTGTCTTTGAATTGAATATGATCTGTGTGTGTTCAGAAAATCTGGTTATTTACACCTTACAGAATGTGTGTGTTTTTCTGCAATATGCGATTGCTGTGGTCTTTATAAGTAAGATTGTCTGTGTGTGTCTTTGTCTGTGTGTGTGTCTGTATGTGTGTGTCTTTGTCTGTGTGTGTGTCTTTGTCTGTGTGTCTGTATGCGTGTGTGCGTCTGTGTGCGTGTCTTTGTCTGTGTGTTTGTCTTTGTCTGTGTGTCTGTATGTGTGTGTGCGTCTGTGTGCGTGTCTTTGTCTGTATGTGTGTCTGTGTGTGTGTGTCTGTATGTGTGTCTGTGTGCGCGTGTCTGTGTGTGTGTGCCTGTGCGCGTGTGTCTGTGTGTGTGTCTGTTTGTGTGTGTCTGTGTGTGTGCGTGTGTCTGTGTGTGTGTGTGTGTGTGTGCCTGTGCGCGTGTGTCTGTGTGTGTGTCTGTATGTGTGTGTCTGTGTGTGTGCGTGTGTCTGTGTGTGTGTGTGTGTGTGTGCCTGTGCGCGTGTGTCTGTGTGTGTGTCTGTATGTGTGTGTCTGTGTGTGTGCGTGTGTCTGTGTGTGTGTGTGTGTGTGTGCCTGTGCGCGTGTGTCTGTGTGTGTGTCTGTATGTGTGTGTCTGTGTGTGTGCGTGTGTCTGTGTGTGTGTGTGTGTGTGTGCCTGTGCGCGTGTGTCTGTGTGTGTGTCTGTATGTGTGTGCGCGCGTGTGTGTATACACACCCTCTGGTTTGAGCCCACATGTTTCAGCATGGCTTCCCTTCCACACCTGGGTTTAGGAGGTTTAACTGAACTCTACAGCCGTATTAAAGAGTTTACAGTAATTTAATCAGGATCTGATCTCACACTCCAAAGTCACTCATTGCCCGGAAAATGCTCCAGTTTTCCTCGCTCACATCTCTGTGAATGTTAATTACATTTTGGATTTAATCTAATCAGCGACTCGTAGGTTTGTAAGTGTATGGTTAGGGCCGTGTCAGGGAGGTGTGTGTTCTTCCTCTTCCTATAGCCGTGTGAGATCAGCGCTGGCTCACGTCTCGGAAGCTCGCTGAGACGTGCTGGGAAAGCTCGAGGATTGGGTTTAAACCTGAACGAATGGCAGCAGTCAACCATTTCAGCACCAATCCAGTCCTGGAGCTGAGCTGCTGCTTTTGATAAAGTTCTGAGAGGAAGGAGGGACTGGATCTGAGAGAGACATTAAAACACACACACACACACACACACACACTTAAAGATGTCAGATATTAAGGCTGCCCTTGGGAGGATGTCTAGAATAGTACAATAAATATAAACCAGTATACACTGCTCCTTTGTCTGTGTGTCTGTCTGTCTGTGTGTGTGTGTGTGTGTGTGTGTGTGTGTGAGAGAGAGAGAGAGAGAGAGAGAGAGAGAGAGACAGACACACACACACACACACACACACACACACACACACACACACACTCATAGCCTTTACTAACATTACACAGGTCAGAGAGGCCACATGTTTGTAATACAGGTGTGTGTGTGTGTGTGTGTGTGTGTGTGTGTGTGTGTGTGTGTGTAACTGATCTACTGTATGGCTCTTTATAATTGCAAATGTAATTGCAGTCTTCCAAGCAGAACGTCCTGTCTTCGGGGTCAGGGTTACAGGAGCGCGCGTGTGTGTGTGTGTGTGTGTGTGTGTGTGTGTGTGTGTGTGTTTTTTTCCTCTCTGCCTTTCTGTTTTTCTGTGTTTTAGTCAGAAGTTCAGTCAAATCTGCAGCACATTCCTGTGTTGAATGATGTGTATCAGCTGAGAGCTTGTTCAGTTCCACCAGTTCAGCATTGTGCATTAAATCACAGCTGAAATGGAAAACTTTTAATATTTAACATTTTAAATATTTGTCCAAATCAAGCCTGTAAACAGTTAATAAAGCAGATGAAGGTCTGTGTGTGTGTGTGTGTGTGTGTGTGTGTGTGTGTGTGTATAAAATTGGAGCTGTGGCGCTGTGTTTGGACGTTTGCCGTTTTTCCCTCCAGACTAAACTCCCAGACTGTGGAGGTGAGTGATGTTTGTCGCAGGAGGAATCAGTCTGAGGTTGGGAAGCAGACACGTGGTTTCATGTTCCTCAGGTTCTCGATCACAGCCAGATGTTCCTCCTCCTCCTCCTCCTGGAGTGTAGAGGAGCTGTATGCACCTTAGTCTCTCTGGTGGAGGTTCCTGAGCTACACCCGCAGCTTTACAGTGTTGTAAATCCTTTAAATTGTCACGTGCCGATAAATCACATAAACATCAAGCGAGTAGAAATCCTCTGACGACAAATTCCCCTGTTCTGCTCCCTGAGCCCTGATTCTAATAAATCTGGCTCCAGATTAAAGAAGGACAGAAGCAAGTCAAGGCGTGCGAAGCGTGAAAGGCCCGTGAGCTCGGTGTCCTGGTGGTAAATGTGTTCACTGTTACGCAGGAAAAGAAAAATTAGCTGTACATTTCCTAAAGGAAAGAGTGCGGCTTGGACAGAGCTGAGACGAACATGTGTGGGAGAAGAGGATGAAGAAATTATAATAAGGAAATAAAGGCGTTTAATCAGTGTGTGTGTGTGTGTGTGTGTGTGTGTGTAAAAGTTTAATTATGTGAAGCAACTTGATTGTGTTTTTCTAAATTTAAATATCAGATGTTGATTAGACATTGATCGTGTGTGTGTGTGTGTGTGTGTGTGTGTGTACACAGTTGCGGTACCAGCACGGTCTCTCCACACCGGATCTGCGCCAGACTTTACCCAACCTCAAGAACTTCCTAGAACACGGGCTGCTGGTCAGATGGTGAGTTACACAAACTCTTCCTCACTAACACACACACACACGCACACACACTCACACACGCTCACAAGCACACACACTCGTGTCTGCTCTCTCACACGGCTTTAAGGAGGAAAAGAGAGAAATCACAGAAACACTGGTGTACATTTAACACACGGTTTATACTTTTTTGTTTATTGGGTGTAATGTGGAGGAGTGTGTCCATGTACAGGTTGGGAAATGTATGGAGTACAGCAGGGTACGAAATACCCTGGGGTAATGTTGGGGTAATAGGGCTGCTGTAAGGAATAGCTGAGTGCGTGGGATACAGCTCCATGTATATGATGGAAACACAGTGTCCTGAAGGGCAGTGAACATGGAATACTGGGTCCCTGATCCAGTCCCTGATCCAGTCCGTGATCCAGTCCATGATCCAGTCCGCTCCCAAACCCTAATTAAACCTTGTGGGATTTCTCAAACTCGTCTGTATTTAAAAGTGATATTAATAATAAAAATAATACTAAAACCCCAAAGTGAGCTGTACATTGTGCAGGGTTTCACTTACACACACACACACACACACACACACACATTTATCTAAAATAATAAGGTCCACTGGAGTGAAGTGACAGGAACAGAAACAGGTTTCAGACATAAGAAGACTTATAAGCTTTATAACGACTCACACACGTGTGTTTATTCTGTCAGGACTTCTGTCCATAAACGTGGCCTCTGTGAGACACGTGAACGTGAAATGAAGAACCAGGTTCTCTGTGTTTCTGAATCCCAGTCAAACCGCGAGCTCCTTCACTCGTTTGTATCCATCTGGTTTCCCTTTCCAGAGCCGATCGATCGATAGCGTTCCTGCCAGAACCGTCATGTGAGCCTAATGACCTCCGAGACGAATGTTGAGCGTGGCAGGTTTATCAGCGGCGCCGCACGTGACGCCAGAGAAATGGAAAGCATGTTTATCGGATCTCTCCGTAGAACCCTTCAGAGCTGTGAAGCGGCTCCGGATTGAACGTCTTCTTGCCTCGCTTTCTTTCTTCATCCGGCTTCGGCTCGGTCGCGGTTCAGCGCCGGGGAACGGCCTCCTTTCCAGCGTTAATTTAATAATCTGTGTTTTGGAAAGGAAGCAGGCCAACTTAAACAAAGTGGGAACAGATGAAACGCGTGACCTTCTGACCTTTTTTTGGCCTCTTCTAAATCAGGAAGTGGGGCAGGAAGTGGAAGTCCAGCATGTTTTTTTTCTTTGTTTTTAATAGTGTGATTTGCTAAAGCGTGAAGCAGGAAGTTTCAGCATCGCCGCAGGCATCTCACACACACGCACACACACTCTCACTCACACACACACAGTTTGCCATGAACGTCAGTGTTTTCTCTTCACGCCTCCTCTGTGTAAAACCATCAGCTGTAAGTTACATCTTTCTGATCTCCTTTCTGTGTTGAGTTACGTCTCAGTGCTCCTCAGCGTGTCTGGAGCTCGACTCGACTCGACTCGGTCGCACTTCTGTCGTCCTGCGTTATAGACGTGGTTTATTGCCCTTATGTGTCGCTCCCTCACCTTTGGATCACCGGGTCAGATCGGGTTTCCAGCGCAGGAGCTGGAATGTAAAATATTCAGCGTTATACTTTCGCCATCATCTCACCGTGTGCCTTCCCCCAGCCGTACCTGCCCCAGCCCTGCTCAGGCTGATCGAGGGCGTGGGCTGTTCTTTTCCTGATACTATAATATATTTCCTCAGCACCGTGATGCACTATCGGCTTTTTTAAAGAACGTGTGATCGGATCGGGTCGAAATGCAGCTTGAAATGATTAGATCGGGGGTTTCCAGGGGCAACAGACAGCTTGTGAACCCCCTGAGAAACCCCTTGAGAAACCCCGACACGGAGCAGGAGAGCGAGAGGCTCACACTAATCCCAGTTATTTGTAATATGGAGTGGCTTTATTCTTCTGGGCCTGACGGGGCTTAGGGCATGTCAGTATCTCAGCAACAGTCTGATGTTTTTCTGCCTCTGAAGCGCTTCCTGAGCCTTTGTTTACAGAAACTTTCGTAACTCAGCGAGGCAGCGAGGCAGCCAGGCTTCAGCAGCATCTCTGAGAACGACCACAGATCCAGAGTGAAAAACGGGGACGTTCCCAGAGGAAAAGCGCTGATCTGTGTGATCTCTGGCTCACGGATCAAAGGTTCAGAAATTAATCTGTGAAATATGCAACCTAGGCCTCCTTCTCTCTAACACACACACACACACACACACACACACACACACACACACACACACAACATATTTTCTCAATCTGTGTGGATAAAGCTGTGACCCAGTTCCTGTGAACAATGTTTTCTCTGGGAAAAATAAAACTCTG
>NC_062537.1:702908-705408 GCF_022655615.1 Tachysurus fulvidraco
GTGTGTGCATTTGTGTGTACATATGTGTGCGTGTGTGTGCGTTTGTGCGTACATGTGTGTGCGTGTGTGCGTGCGTGTGTGCGTTTGTGCGTACATGTGTGTGCGTGTGTGTGCGTTTGTGCGTACGTGCGTGTGCGTGCGTACATGTGCGTGCGTACATGTGCGTGCATACATGTGCGTATATGTGCATGCGTTTGTGCGTACGTGTGTGCGTGCATGTGTGCGTTTGTGCGTACATGTGTGCGCGTGCGTGCTTTTGTGCGTGTGTGCTTTTGTGCGTACATGTGCGTTTGTGCGTACATGTGTGCGTGCGAGTGTGCGTTTGTGTGTACATGTGTGTGCGTGTGTGTGCGTACATGTGCGTGCGTATTTGCGTATATGTGCATGCATGTGTGCGTTTGTGCGTACATGTGTGTGCGTGCGTGTGTGCGTTTGTGCGTACATGTGTGTGCGTGTGTGTGCGTTTGTGCGTACATGTGTGTGCGTGTGTGTGCGTGCGTGTGTGCGTTTGTGCGTACATGTGTGTGCGTGTGTGTGCGTTTGTGCGTACATGTGCGTGCGTACATGTGCGTATATGTGCATGCGTGTGTGCGTTTGTGCGTACGTGTGTGCGTGCATGTGTGCGTTTGTGCGTGCGTGTGTGCGTTTGTGCGTACATGTGTGTGCGTACATGTGTGTGCGTGCGTGTGCGTGTGTGTGTGTGTAAGGTAACTAAGTTAAAGATCAGAAGCAGAGAGTTGATGTTTGAATGGAATACTTTTTGAAGTGATTGACGTGTTTCCAGTTTGACTTGAGCTGGTCTGTAAGAGGGTTTGACTGGGAGGTCATTTCACTGGGCAGAACAGAGCGGCACAGCAGCCAGCTAATTGTCTCAATTAAAATAAATAGACAACAGACACAAGATGAAAAATATTATGACATCTGGGAGATTTCTTCTGGTTCACATCACTGTTAGACCTTCACGCTCTGTGTGATTAGATATCAGACCTGACTTGTGTTTACAATCTAATCTGAAAAGGGGAAACAGAAGGCAACAAACACGTGTGTGTACATGCGTGTGTGTGTGTGTGTACACCTGCATGAGTGTGTGTGTGTGTGTACACTTTCCTCCACCTGTGTGACACTGGAGCTGGAGATCTTCCCACAGCACACGTGCACCTCTCACGGCCGCGTGACGGTGATTAGTAGCGGATCAGACCGATCAGAGAGACGGCACTAAGTCTGACTGCGTTTGTTTTTCAGTGCTGAGAGAGATTAATCAGACTCTGAGATATGATCAGGTTCCGAGTCGAGGCAGCGAGTCTGCATTTTGTCTAGAGCGGCTCTCCAGGACTCCGCAGGCCTTTGAAGTGTTTTTTTTATGAAATGTTGCTCAGATCCCGTTTCCACTGCTCTGGTTTTGTTCACTGCTTTTTTTAATTCATGTCCGAGTGCCTGATCACATGATGGATGTCTTTCATTTAATTCACATTCAGACACTTTAAAGTACCTCTAAATATTTCTGTGTCTGTAGTTCAGCTGTGAACCTGCAGGTTAGTAACATGAAATAAACATGAGGTTTCTCCTCACAATCTGTTAAAGGTCTCGTTTTATTGGCTCTGAATGTTAGGATCATGTCTGAAAGGGATCAGAAAGGAGATCTGTTACACTGTTATAACTCTCTCTCTCTCTCTCTCTCTCTCTCTCTCTCAGTGATCGTCATCAGGTGTCCAGCTCAATCCCAGTCCCTGTTAGATCCCATTTGAGCGTCACGCAGGTCGCTTCTGCCGTCTCTCCGGAAGCGGACAAAAAGAAGCGCAGGTCATATAAACTCTACGACCCGGTCGTGACCCCTCTCCCTGAAGCCACAGCGAACCAGGAAGCTTCACCTTACTGTCTGGATGTCAGCATGGAGTTGGAGAAGACGCTCAGCGAGACGGACGGCCAAGCCGAAGCTGCAGGAACGTCGACACCGGAGCCGAATCCCCGACAATACGATCCGGACGTGAAGAAGATTCCGGAGAGAGATCTGGAACTGTTTGAGGTCCCGAGAGAGTCGGAATGCGTGGAGGAAAATCTGCAGCACCAGGGTGCCATGAACGGGTCTGCGGGCGTCCCGGCCGGGGCGGAGGTGTGCTGCTCCGTGGAACAGGCGGAGGAGATCATGGGGACGGAGGCGACGGGGTTGGGGTTAGGATCACGAATGGAGGATTTCCCCTGTATCCCTGTGGAACACGCCGTGGCCGTAGAGAGTGACGATCAGGTTCTCGGAGAACTGGAGAACTTTGAGGAGTTCTCAAAACGCATCTGCGCTCTAAACGAGAAACCGTCCTGCTTCAGACGGCCACGCAAAAACTCTGATAAATAACCAGAGGTCAAGGGTCACCAGGTAGGCCTTTACCTTCACATCTGACTGCATTGAACAGACATTACACACAGAGGTATATTATTATTATTATTATTAGGAAATATCTGGAATATTTGCACTCTTAACCCTTTCAAATAAAAATAAAGAGAATGT
>NC_062537.1:707908-726672 GCF_022655615.1 Tachysurus fulvidraco
GTGAGAGAGAAAGAGAGAGAGAACACGAGTGCACACACACACACACACACACACACACACACACACACCTCTGCCAAGTCAAATTTCTGCAAAATGACTCCCAGTCGGCCAATAAAACCCGTTCTGATGTTATTGTTAATTTCGTCTCGGAGCTGTGAGGTTTTCTGTTCCTCTGAGGTGAAGAATCAGAGATCAGAGAGAGTTCATATGAGTCTGAACATCTGAACATCACCACAAATGTAGGGAAATAATCACACAATCCAGTTAATGTGCAAAACACTGTGTAAGGCAGTTCAGCCCGAGGGGGCGGGGCTTCAGTGACCACTGCTTATATCCATGTGTCCATGAAACAGGGTTCAAGGGCTCAGGAGAGCAGAAGGTCCAGAAAGGGCTCAGCAGAGCAGAAGGTCCAGAAAGGGCTCAGGAGAGCAGAAGGTCCAGAAAGGGCTCAGCAGAGCAGAAGGTCCAGAAAGGGCTCAGCAGAGCAGAAGGTCCAGAAAGGGCTCAGCAGAGCAGAAGGTCCAGAAAGGGCTCAGCAGAGCAGAAGGTCCAGAAAGGGCTCAGCAGAGCAGAAGGTCCAGAAGTGTTTCCATGTGGATGGAGATGTTCTGAAACTTCATATGCTTGTGGACGAACCTGAACAGTCAGAAAACGGCTCCTGATTGTAGAACAGCGAACACACACCTGCTAACATCACAGACTCACACTATTACAGTACAGGCATCCAGTGGTCTTCTGTGTCACACTGAGCTTCCCAAACCTCTCACAACAACAACAACAACAACAACAACAACAACAACTCTTTGTAAAACCGCACTCCCTTTTTTTTCTGACCTTTGACCTCTGATCCACTGTATTTCTTTCGTCTCTCTTGGCTCTAAGCGCTCACACTAACTGTCAGAGGGTGAGGAGGAGGAAGAAGAAGAGTGATGAAATAAGTGGAATGGGGAAATGATGAATAGAGGTGAGGTGAAAGAGGGAGAAGAGGAGTGTTGGAGAGAAGACAGGTGGAGTTGATGGAGGTGTGTGTGAGTGAGAGAGAGAGATGAGGGTGAGGTTATCAAGGTTACACTAACATCTGAGCTCAGCACCGTAATGAAGAAACAGATTTATTGTGTGTGTGTGTGTGTGTGTGTGTGTGTGTGTGTGTGTGTGTGTGTGTGTGTGTGTGTGTGTGTGTGTGAGAGAGAGAGAGAGAGAGCTGTGAACATCTAACACATTTCCTCTTGCTGTCTATCCACACACACACACACACACTTCACAGTGTCTGGTCTTTCTCTACAAGGTATTTTTATTTCTCCTAATTTAACTGTGTGTGTGTGTGTGTGTATGTGTGTGTGTGTGTGTGTGTGTGTGTGTGTGTGTGTGTGTGTGTGTGTGTGTGTGTAGAAGAGGAAAGCTGGCACAGAAACACTGCTGGACGCCTTTAACAGGAGAACCAACGGAAATGTTTATCACAGCGTCACACTGTGGAACAGCAAAGCTTCAGAGAGCCAGAATGTCCTTGCCTCACTGGACCTCCAACACACACACACACACACACACACACACACACACACGTTTCAGTCACCATCTTGTTAAATAAGACGACGTGACTCTCTCTAACAGCATTACGAGCCTGAGTTTGTTGGTTGTTGTCGTATTTATTACTGTTTGTGTCCTTAATCCTGTGGGAAGTTTAGTGGTTGTGTGTCGCTCTGTCACGTTTTGTAGTGTAGTGTAGTAGTGAGTTTGGGATAGTGGTGTAGGTGTAGTAGTGAGTTTGGGATAGTGGTGTAGGTGTAGTAGTGAGTTTGGGATAGTGGTGTAGGTGTAGTAGTGAGTTTGGGATAGTGGTGTAGGTGTAGTAGTGAGTTTGGGATAGTGGTGTAGGTGTAGTAGTGAGTTTGGGATAGTGGTGTAGGTGTAGTAGTGAGTTTGGGATAGTGGTGTAGGTGTAGTAGTGAGTTTGGGATAGCGGTGTAGGTGTAGTAGTGAGTTTGGGATAGCGGTGTAGGTGTAGTAGTGAGTTTGGGATAGTGGTGTAGGTGTAGTAGTGAGTTTGGGATAGTGGTGTAGGTGTAGTAGTGAGCAGGATTGTGAGTGCAGCCCACGATTCACTGACCTGTTCATTCATTTCACACCCTGCGGTGTAGACGGACCCCAGGTGGTGGAGGTGGTGGAGGTGCTGGAGAGCATGTGGTGAACACCACCTACACAGAAGAGTTAGTTTGTAGTCTCGTTCCTGAACACCAGTAAAAAGCTCATCACAGACTCCTCATATTTCCCTCTTACTGTGGAGATTCTCCACATTATCGTGTTCTCCGAGAGCGTTTCTGAGGGAGTCGGACACGCCGAGATGTTCTGAAGCTCCACGGGTTGGGAGAAGGAGAACATCAGGACAGATGGTGTGATGAAGATGAGGATGAGGAGGTCAGTGGTGTTAGTTAAATGGGAGTGTGGGGTACAGAACCTGATGCCAGGCACCATGATGTGGAGCACATTGTGATTACAGTCAGACACTAAAGGGAACTGATTTTATTAAGAGTGAGTGTGTGTGTGTGTGCGTGTGTGTGTGTGTGTGTGTGTGTGTGTGTGTGTGTGTGTGTGTGTGTGTGTGTGTGTGTGTGTTATCTGGCACACACGGCTCCACATGATACGTTGACTTTGAGGGGATTTTCTGTATTTTTGCCTGATTAGAGCAACAGAATCCGGCGTCTGTGTGGATGATGACGTCTCACCTCCTTATCGCAGGTGAAATGGGTTTATTTCACACTAATCCCCATTATGTGGTGATACAAACAGCTGGAACTCCTTCAGCTCGTGTCTGGTTTCACCGTAAAAACTGTAATCACCAGGACATTAATGCTGCTCCTTTATTAAGGTCCGTTTTCAGAGGAAGCGAGAACAAGGACGAGAGCTTCTGCTGTGGGGTTCGTGGTGGTGTTCTTCGTCTGTACGCTAACATAAACGCTCACTTCTAACCAGCTGAGATCTCACCACTGATAACGGGATGAAGAGCCACGGTTAATCCCTCAGTGTGGATTAGACTCCAACTCCAGTTCAGATGAACCTCATCTAAATCTCCAGCTCCTGTTGCTCCAGGGAGAGCAGAATTCTAGCTGATCTGGTTTCTAGATCTTTTGTAGATTTGAAAGCCTGGATGTTTAAAGCTCTGCTGACGTGGACGTCAGAGCTGTGAAGGACTGAATTGGACTCGGGAGCTTCAGACGAGAGTCAGACGTTAGTTAGATCCGTCAGGTTCCTGTTGATCAGACGATCTCTGGCTTTAGGATTTGGATGTGATGATGCTTTTGGGTTTGATGATGCGAGTCAGATTCCACTTGCAGATTCCTGATGACCACCACAGAGGGAGACCGGGAGGGAGACCGGGAGGGAGGGAGGGAGGGAGGGAGGGAGGGAAGGAGGGAGAGAGACAGGGAGAGAGACAGGGAGAGAGACAGGGAGAGAGACAGGGAGGGAGAGAGACAAGGAGGGAGAGAGATTGCGAGTGTCGGGGTCAGGGGGGTGCAAATGCTGTGCTTGTGATTAAAGCTGAGATGTGGGTGATGGTGTTTATGTATGTGCCTTGAGGGTGGGGGCCATGGGTTGGAGGGGTGGGCGAGTGGGTGGTCCTGATTTTCAGAGCAGTTTTAACCTGTTTGTGTTCCTCATGATGGTGCGATCAGTGAATGACAAACTGCTGAAAGATTTCTGAGGCAGAATCCGTGTTCTTCTCCATGTTCCTGTTCACGATCACAGGATCTCTGACGTTTGATGGTACACGTGGACGCGGTGATGTTTTCCGTTAGAAGATGTTTGTGTATCATGTGGAAGGAGTCTCCAGTGTCAGTGCTGTGTAAAGCTGGAACGTTAAAGTGTCACTGATCTTCACTGAACCTCGTGAAGATCTTGATGGTGATGATCTCAGGATTGAGCTCTGAGGTTGTGAGAGCGTTCTCCTGGTCCTGATCTCTGATGCCTACAGACCCTCTGTCTGTGAGACTAAAGCATGGGCTCTGTCTCCTGTCCCCCCCCCCACACACACACACACACACAAACACTCCCTTCTGACTGAATTATGTTTGAAAGCTTTAAATGCTTGTTTGTCTCTACGCTGTTTAGAAGAAGCTGAGTGAAGTCTTCACTCCACTGTTCTGACTCGACTCGACTCGACAGCTAATCTGGAAAATGGAGTGTGTAATTTTTTGGAAAATGAGGCGGAATATTCCGGCCGTGAGTTCCCTGTAAACACGACTCCGTTTGTGAGCTCTGATTGTTTTGTTTCAGACCAGCAGACATATTTCCGCTTACACAAACACATGGGATGTTGGTTGCCTTCATGTGAGACCTGGTGCCTGCAGCACTTCTTCATCCAGCCCAATCTCACACCACATTATTCAGGGTTCTGACAGAAAATCTACGAGTATGAATGCAAATGGTGTGAATTTGCAATCGTGAGATCAAAAAATAAAAAAAAATCCCTGAAGCTGTTTTGAGTCAGCATGTGACCCCCAGGTCGAGCTGCAGGAGGAGAGAAGGTGTCGTCTGAACAGTAGCACCTCACCTGCGTGACTCGGTGGTCCGGTGTTTCTGGATCAAAGACGTAGTCGCGGCGTCTCGGGTCGGGTCACGACACCCCACACTCGGTGATCCCATGTGAGCTCCGTTTCACCTGGACTTCTTGAAGAGCATCTCCACACGTTAGGTGATGAGTAGCGCCGATCGGCGTGGCCCCCTTCAAGGCCTGGAGCGTGTTAACGCCCACCATCTGTACCTCAAACCTGTCTCCTTCCATTTCTTTGACCTCGCAGGCTCCCGTTGACGTGCAGCACGCGTTAAATATGAAGCGGCTTTGAAAGGCAAGGCGCTGAAAGACGGCATTGTTGGCGGTTTTTACGGCGCGATGTCGAAGGCCACGTCGTTTAAATGTTGTGTTAAACCTTCAGCGAGATGCCGAGCGGCTTTGGGTTACTGTAGGTGGTGTTAGCAGCGCTGTAGGACGTGAGCCATGGTGATGGATGGCTTTAATCAATCCCTCTCAGATCCCGTGTCTTTAATCAAACCCGTCTTTCAGACGCGCTTCAAAGCTGCACGACGGAAGGCCGGAGATATTGGAGTTGTAATGTTTTACTCGTGTCTTATGTCTGCTTTATTTTCAGAGCTCGACATAAATCCCTCTTTTGTTTGTCTCAGCGGTCGAAATGAATTCGTCTCCCACAGCGATCATCTGCTGCTCTGCTGAAACCCAGAACACGGCTCAGAAGCAGCTTTTCATTTCACAACCACATTCTGTGGAGGCTCGGATGTGGAGGTCACACAAGTGTCTTACACAAGTAAGGTGGTGGAGGATCGGTGATCTGTGGTGGTGGATCGGTGATCTGTGGTGGTGGATCGGTGATCTGGGGTGGAGGATCGGTGATCTGTGGTGGTGGATCGGTGATCTGGGGTGGAGGATCGGTGATCTGTGGTGGTGGATCGGTGATCTGGGGGTGGAGGATCGGTGATCTGTGGTGGTGGATTGGTGATCTGGGCTGTTTACAGTGTGTGTGTTTGTGTGTGCATGAGTGTGTGTGTGTGTGTGTGTGTGTGTGATCTGTCTGCTCCTGGGCTAAAGGGATTTTGTGTACATTTGGTTTTTGCTGGACTTTTCCTTTAAAGGTTAAAGGTCATAGCAGCGTTTCAGAAAGGAGATTCATCAGATGCCCAAAGGGCAGATCAGTAAAGATCTGGTGCTCAGCCTCAGAGTCATTAATCCCTGAGATTATGGAGATAAAGCTGTGTTTCAGGTCGACTCTCTTTGTTGTGTTGCTTCTTTATGGCCTGAGTTCTGGGACACGGCACTCGGCGCTCACAATAAGTCTGGAGAGAATCAGTGACTCACTGCACCATCATCCATCTTGTGCATCACAACACAGCCACTTCTTCACTTTCATTTCTCTCATCGTTTCATGTTCTCCTAATTTATTGCTTCTGCTCTAAATAACTGTTTTCTGTCCGTTTGCTTTTTGTGACCTTCGTGACAGAAATTCCAGCCGTTGTGCAACTGGCCTGAAGCGTTGCGTGGCGTCCGCAGGGAGTTTACATCACCACCAGATGAAAAGCCGTCCTCACTTTTAATGGCTCCCAGTTTCCTGAGAAGATGCCCAGCTGGGATGAAGAGTAATAACACACAAAGGCCGCATTTTAACGGATGAGGTTCAGCTCTGTGTGAGAAACAATCTCTTCATTACTCAAGCAGGAGGACGCAGGAGGACGTGTCGATTCGGACAGCTGGGAGACGCTGACAGAGAGAGAGACCGAGACAGACAGAGAGAGAGAGAGACCGAGACAGACAGAGAGAGAGAGAGACCGAGACAGACAGAGAGAGAGAGAGACCGAGACAGACAGAGAGAGAGAGAGACCGAGACAGACAGACAGAGAGAGAGAGAGACCGAGACAGACAGAGAGAGAGAGAGACCGAGACAGACAGAGAGAGAGAGAGACCGAGACAGACAGACAGAGAGAGAGAGAGACCGAGACAGACAGAGAGAGAGAGAGACCGAGACAGACAGAGAGAGAGAGAGACCGAGACAGACAGAGAGAGAGAGAGACCGAGACCGAGAGACAGAGCGAGACCGAGACAGAGCGAGACCGAGACAGAGCGAGACCGAGACAGAGAGACCGAGACAGAGAGACCGAGTCAGAGAGACCGAGTCAGAGAGCGAGTCAGAGAGCGAGAGTCTCAGGTAAAATAAACTGAGAGAGACTCTCCTCCTTTCATTCCTCTCACCTCCTCTCACTTACACAGCTGAGGCCTCCAGATGAAGAACCTAAACTCCGGACCTTCTGATCAGAAGCCCAGAGTAAGAGGAACTCTGTGAGCTGCACTGTGTACCTTAAACTCCAGCTACTGTTCACGTACCATCTCAGATCATGTACCAGATCATGTCACCGTCTCCTGACTATAACTGTGGTGTGATGAACAGAAGGAAGGAGAAAAGTCTCAGTCCTGCACCTCAGCTGTAACCGGCTTTATCCCAGGAAGACCATTCACACATGATGTGCTGCATTCCTGGGAATGTTCATAAGTGACTTTGCTTGATAGACGGAACGACAGAAGCAATAGACCGAGAGACATGGATGAGATGTATGGAGAGGTTAAAGGAGAGGTTGTGTGTGTTAATCGTTCACTCGTCTGCCCCAACCTCAGGTTATTGAACTTTACTGTCCGTCTCTTGGAGCGTCGCCGTGCTCCCGAGCCTCTGACTTCCTGCAGGGTTACATCACCGATTCAACTCTTTACGTGAGACGAGATGAAACCCGATCGACTCGGTCTTTTCGCACCAGGCTGTGAACCTGAGATCCTCGTCAGAGTGGAAATGCTGAGACAATACAACACGTCTCCTCCGGCGCTGCGAGCCAAACGACACCCTTCTAAAAATAGAGTGGGAGCGAGAACTGGATACTGCGCTCCAGAAGAAGAAGAAAGGAGGAGATCCCAGCTACAGCTCAGGCTTTTGTCCCAGGCTGGATTACATGTGTTCCCCAAAGCAGGTGCTTCATCCTGACATGACTTCACCAGGGGAAGAGCCGGTGTTCCCCATCAGGTCCTGTTCCACCCGCACACACACATTAATTAGACGTCGCTGCTGGCGAGATGTGGTTCATGAGAACTGACACAAACTGCGGTTCTGTGATCTTCTAGCGTTTCTCAGATGAATGGAGTTTGAAGAAAAACCTCTGGAAACATCTCACATTCCACACGTTTCCTCACTTTCCTCACTATCTTGTTTCTCGCGCTCACGCTGATTATTTCTGTATTTTTGATCAGAGAATCAAACCCTAACCCACAAAGCCTCGCCTGTTCCGGGATATCGTCTCACCGTGATGACGGCTGTAAACGACACCCTGTTGGGGACTTTGGGTGGGGTAATAAAGGGTGTGAGGTGGATATGCTGCACCACACCAGGTGTATTCAGTGATTTAATTTGTTTGTGGTCATTCGAGGTGCTCAGATTTGGGTTGTTTGGGGCCGTCAGGGGTAGTTGTAGGTTGTAGAGATTAGTTTAAAGTCATTTGCAGTTGTTGTGGGGTTTTGGGGTAGTTTATCTGGGGTCATTTAAGGTAGTTTGTTAAGCAGACACTTTGCCTGTATGTACAGTAGTTTGGAAACTAGTTCTTTAGAGGAACGTAGAGGGAGTTTGGGGACATCGTGCTGTGGAGATCGGATGAGTGTACTGTGTTGTTGTCATGCTTGGGGTAGTTTGGGGTAACTGGGGTTTATTTGGGGTCATTAAGAGGTGCTTTTGGAACATTTGAGGTAGTTTGAACTGATCTGTGATGTAGTGGGTGAAGGTACTCTGGTGGTCGGGGGCTGCAGAGTTAGGCTGAGATAGTGGGGCATTAAGGGGTAAGTGTTACACAGGGGTAGTTTGTGAGTAGGATGAAGTATCTTGGGGTTGTTGGAGGTGGGCTGTTGGTCCTGTGGGGTTTTATGGTGTCCAGGGCTGTTAAGGGTACTTGTCATGGGTAGATGGCAGCTTGATTATTTTGTGGTGTTTGTATACATAATCTTGAGGACATTTGGTTTTATTTGTAAAGTAAGTGTGTGTGTGTGTGTGGTGTGTGTGTGGTGTGTGTGTGGTGTGTGTGTGGTGTGTGTGTGGTGTGTGTGTGGTGTGTGTGTGTGTGTGTGTGTGTGTGTGTGTGTGCACGCTATTTTCAGTGGGTTAAATGGAGCAGTATGCCATTAGGAGTTGGTGACAGTTCATAACTGGGAGAACACGGCAGGACAGGTGTGTGTGTGTGTGTGTGTGTGTGTGTGTGTGTGTGTGTTATAGCCCTCCTCAGACAATGGTCTTATTGAAGTTGAAACACACACAGCTGTCATCCAGCACACATTGTTGTGCCAGAGCGGACAGTGTGACCCGTGTGTGTGTGTGTCTTTAAGGCTGACATTGTGCTCTCTCTCTCTCTCTCTCTCTCTCTCTCTCTCTCTCTCTCTCTCTCTCTCTCTCTCTCTCTCTCTCTCTCTCTCTCGTACAAATCCAGCAAAGCCCCTGTGTCTCTAATTCAGCCTGTGCAAAAATTATCGTGTGTGTGTGTGTGTGGCATTTAGTTTGTGCATGTGGTCAGAAAGTGTGTGTGGCAGAGAGGTCACTGTGTATTTGTATATATATATATATATATATATATATATATATATATATATATATATATATATATATATATATATATATATATATATATATATATATGTGTGTGTGTGTGTGGCAGAGAGGTCAGTGTGTGTGTGTGTGTGTGTGTGTGTGTGTGTGTGTGTGTGTGTGTGTGTGTGTGTGTGGTTTATGTACTGGACACACCCTCAGGTTTCGGATTGATGTGTGTGCGCTTAATGTTGGCAAAAAGAACGCCTTGATCACATAATAGAGAAAGACTCCTATTTGTGTTTACTGCATTACACACACACACATACACACATACACACACACACACACACACACACACACAGTGCTGACGTGCTTCAGGTCATGGGCGTCATCACGAGATGCTAATTTTGGTGCTTTAGCCTGTATTTACAGTAAAACTTCATCACATGTTTAAAAACAGCTTCATACACAAACTTCTGTTTTTTTAAACACAACATTTAGTCTGAATCAAAATTTCCACCGTCAGTGTACAAGGTCTTCTAAACACACACACACACACACACACACACACACACACACACACACACACACACACACACACACACACACAGTACAGAATACATGCATTCACACTTGTATTTATTTTGAACACAGAGCTGTACACTGGTCCTGTCGAGGAACAGTTCAGCCTCAGTGTGGCTACTTCTGTACTTTCTGCACTGGAGCTACGAGGCTAATGTCGCTAACACGTAATAAAAGCCTCAAGCAGAAACTCTAAATTAACGACGCTAATTAGCAATGTCATTTTGGGCCTATGGTGGGGCGGGGCCTGTACCCAGAGGCGGGGCTAAACTATTCTGCAGTGAGGACTAATGCTGGGCCAGAGGTTCAGGATGGAGTCTGTGGTTAATACACTTTACTGTGAGGTTTATATGTGACCGTGTGAGTGAAGCATCTCTGCTCTACTCGTTACTTATTACTGCACAATATTCTACCCCAAGAGTTCCCCTGTAGAACTGAGGGTTATTTTCTCCATCCTGCTGGAGGTCAAACAGGTTCCTGTGAGGACAGAATCAACCTCAGCACCAAGCCGCAGGCAAATATAACAGCCCGGATGTTTCCAGAACATCAGAGCAGGTAGAGACGCCATTGCACTCCGGCTTTAAATAGTAAAAAAAAAACACCACCTGAGGGACTGAAACAGAGCCGAGCTGGGAAACCTGAACAAAGTGTGTTTGTGACGCCATGATGGGAGAACGTTTGAGGAAACGATTCAGAAAGTGTGAAAAATACCAAGGAACCAAAAATAAGGATAATGTTTCAGTGCTGTTCATCACTCCTATTGGCTGTCACCTCATCTCCTGTCTAAACAGATCAATTCTATACTAGTGTAATTAGCCACGCCCACCTTTGTCTAGTTAACAACAATGAGAGAGAAAGACGAGATGCAGGGGAGGGAAACTACGTAACGGAGTGATAACGGGAACCAACTGGTGCTGCAACATTAACTGTAACTAACTGGATAAAAGCAGGACATTTCTTATTGTCTTCTTATTTAAAAGAAAACACTAACAGGAGTTTAACGGGAGTGTATATAAGGGAGTGTCTCGGGAGTGTATACAAGGGAGTGTAACAGGAGTGTAACAGGAGTGTATATAAGGGAGTGTAACAGGAGTGTATATAAGGGAGTGTATACAAGGGAGTGTAACAGGAGTGTATATAAGGGAGTGTAACAGGAGTGTAACAGGAGTGTATATAAGGGAGTGTAACAGGAGTGTATATAAGGGAGTGTAACAGGAGTGTATATAAGGGAGTGTAACAGGAGTGTAACAGGAGTGTATATAAGGGAGTGTAACAGGAGTGTATATAAGGGAGTGTAACAGGAGTGTATATAAGGGAGTGTAACAGGAGTGTATATAAGGGAGTGTAACAGGAGTGTATATAAGGGAGTGTAACAGGAGTGTAACAGGAGTGTATATAAGGGAGTGTAACAGGAGTGTATATAAGGGAGTGTAACAGGAGTGTATATAAGGGAGTGTAACAGGAGTGTATATAAGGGAGTGTAACGGGAGTGTATATAAGGGAGTGTAACAGGAGTGTAACGGGAGTGTATATAAGGGAGTGTAACAGGAGTGTAACGGGAGTGTATATAAGGGAGTGTCTCGGGAGTGTATATAAGGGAGTGTAACGGGAGTGTATATAAGGGAGTGTATATAAGGGAGTGTAACAGGAGTCTATATAAAGGAGTGTAACAGGAGTGTAACGGGAGTGTATATAAGGGAGTGTAACAGGAGTGTAACGGGAGTGTATATAAGGGAGTGTCTCGGGAGTGTATATAAGGGAGTGTAACGGGAGTGTATATAAGGGAGTGTATATAAGGGAGTGTATATAAGGGAGTGTAACGGGAGTGTATATAAGGGAGTGTAACGGGAGTGTATATAAGGGAGTGTAACGGGAGTGTATATAAGAGAGTGTAACAGGAGTGTAACAGGAGTGTAACAGGAGTGTAACAGGAGTGTAACAGGAGTGTATATAAAGGAGTGTAACAGGAGTGTATATAAAGGAGTGTAACAGGAGTGTATATAAGAGAGTCTAACAGGAGTGTAACAGGAGTGTAACAGAGTGTAACAGTGTAACAGGAGTGTAACAGGAGTGTATATAAGAGAGTGTAACAGGAGTGTATATAAGAGAGTGTAACAGGAGTGTATATAAGAGAGTGTAACAGGAGTGTATATAAGAGAGTGTAACAGGAGTGTATATAAGGGAGTGTAACAGGAGTGTAACAGGAGTGTATATAAGGGAGTGTAACAGGAGTGTAACAGGAGTGTATATAAGAGAGTGTAACAGGAGTGTAACAGGAGTGTATATAAGAGAGTGTAACAGGAGTGTAACAGGAGTGTATATAAGAGAGTGTAACGGGAGTGTATATAAGAGAGTGTAACAGGAGTGTATATAAGAGAGTGTAACAGGAGTGTAACAGGAGTGTATATAAGAGAGTGTAACAGGAGTGTAACAGAGTGTAACAGTGTAACAGGAGTGTAACAGGAGTGTATATAAGAGAGTGTAACAGGAGTGTATATAAGAGAGTGTAACAGGAGTGTAACAGGAGTGTATATAAGGGAGTGTAACAGGAGTGTAACAGGAGTGTATATAAGAGAGTGTAACAGGAGTGTATATAAGGGAGTGTAACAGGAGTGTATATAAAGGAGTGTAACAGGAGTGTATATAAAGGAGTGTAACAGGAGTGTATATAAAGGAGTGTAACAGGAGTGTATATAAAGGAGTGTAACAGGAGTGTATATAAAGGAGTGTAACAGGAGTGTATATAAAGGAGTGTAACAGGAGTGTATATAAAGGAGTGTAACACTCTCTCTCTCCCTCTCCCTCTCTCCCACCCCCCCTCTCCCTCTCTCTCTCTCCCACCCCCCCTCTCCCTCTCTCTCTCTCCCTTTCCCTCTCTCTCTCTCCCACCCCCCCTCTCCCTCTCTCTCTCCCACCCCCCCCTCTCTCTCTCTCCCCCCCCTCTCTCCTGAGACTTCCACATGTGCTCTGCGATGTCATTAACTCAGTTATCCGAGCTACACCGACACATTCCTGTAAAAGAGAAATAAAACAGGAAATTCTTTTTTTTTCACCTTTCAGATGTTTCCTTCACCCAGCGAGTTTTCTGCACAAACACGTCACAACGCATCTCATCTACATCTTTCTCTCAGTCTCTGTTTTTGTGTTTTAATCTCTGAGAATAAACGTGAGATGAGCGAGCACCTGACAGCGGCGGAGCAACAGGAAGTAGAGGAGGTCAGGCGAACGTCGAGGTCTGACCCTCAACGGCGCTGAGAAGATCCAGACCTGCTGTTTGGAGAGAAGATTTTTGTGGTCTGTGGGGAAGACGATGAGGTGTGTTCAGTGTCTGACGTTAATGGAGCTAACGAGCACTGGGAGTGTACGGCCTCCAGTTTAGCGCCGTCACATCAAAGCGGCGGCTGCGTGGGTTAGTGTGACGTGTCAGATGTCCACTTAAGCACAGAAGAGTGAATCAGACTGTGGAGAAAATGGTCCAAACTGGGACAAGTTTTTTTTGTTTTTGCTTTAATGGATTGTTGCTTTGATGTCACTTTGTGTAAAGAGTGGAGCTGTACACCAGACCCCCGCTCGCTCGCTCGGTCCGACACGCCGCTGAGCGCTAACTACCTCAGGCCTCAGTCATGTGGAGGAACCGCTGGAGCTCGGTGCAGAGCTGCTGCTTTACAGCATACCGTTCCATGTTCAGATAGAAAAACTCGAGCCAAACATAATGTCGGAAAGTTTTCAAGTCCTCTTTTGGTAGAGGATTAAAGCGAGCGGTCTTCAGGTGGCGTCTCACTCAGAGGATCTGGACTGAGATGAATTAAGTCATTATTAATTACCTTACAAGAGCTTGGATATGGACATAAATAACCACAGAGGACAAGACCACCATCCTGTGCAGCAGTGTGTGTGTGTGTGTGTGTGTGTGTGTGTGTGTGTGTGTGTATATGTGTGAACAAACAGAACTTCTGCTCAACAGCACAAACACTGTGAAGTTCAGACTCACTCTTTTAAGGAAAGCAATTAGAGAGCTAAAACCCGCCCCCTGGGACAACGACAACACACGAAGTTTAAAACAATCTGCTAGGAAATTAGAACTTAAATGGCGTCAAACTAAATGATCAGTGTTTCGATTAGCGTGGAAAGAAAACCTTCATAGCTACAAAAAATCTCTCGGTGCTGCTAGATCGGTGTCTCTCCTGTCTTATTAAAGATAACAAAAATTATCCTACATTTTTATTTAATACTTTAAAGATCTGGAAGGTTCATGAGCATTGAGTGTTTGGTGAACTGGGATGTCTGGATGTTGTCTCCTTACCACCTTCACAAGTCTCTCAGGTCTGCAGACAGTGGAGCGGTGGGACGCTTTACATCCCATGAAGTCCTCGTGTCTGTGTTACCTTCTGGTTCTAGCTTTTTAGTTATGATGTCATAGCTAGTATTGCTGGAGTCCCTGTCTGTACTTTACACATAATGTACATTGTCCATCACCTGATTACAGTCATATCTAACAATCTTGTCTCTCTCTCTGTTAAACTGTATACGCCACTCCGGAGCTCCAGGTGTTTAGAGTTCCTAGCCCGATCGTCTCTTCTTACGGAGCGACTTCATCAGTCCTGATGTTCTGCCCCTGGGTGGAGTCTCGTCACCCGGTGGTCACCCTGTCAGGGATTAATCTACATGGTCATCAGTGTCTCATGGGATTGTTGTGTATGAAGCCACCCGGAGACTGTCATGTCTTCTTCTGTACCAATGTTGTGTCAGTCAGCTGTATGTTCTGGTGTTTATCAGTAATCAGGTCTGAGCTGAACTCAGAGTTTATGATGACCCATTAGTTCCTCAGGAGCTCTCGGCTGCACTGTTATAAACTGTCGTAGAAAGGACATTAATTACATTTACACTATTTACTGTAGAGTGTCTGAGATTTCAGAAACAAAATTATTTGTAAACTGATTCATTTGATTTACTCCAATGAGTCACTCTGGAAAAGATGATGATGATGATGATGATGATGATGATGGTGGTGGTAGGTGGGTTTGTGGGTTGGTTAGTTGGGTATTTGGGTGGTTGTGCACACTGCTCTCTTCAGCCCCGGTGGGTGAAAGGAAACAGCAGCTGAAACCTTTTCACTTCCTGCAGCAGGAGTAAACAGACGCTCACCGAGGAGGTGAATAAAAGTGGAGTCGTGTTTGTTGACTCGGTTTTTTAAGCCGTAATTTTGGCGTCTGCTGCTGACGCGCTTCAGAAGAACGTAGGGTTTTATTTTAAAGAATTTCTTTTTAATGCCGTGGCAGGAGTCAGAGGAGCTGCTGGACGAATGCAGCCTCGGTTACTGGACAAACAAATAACATTCCTGTGTCCTTTCGATCCCCAGCCACGGCCGCGTCCTATTTAAACCCCATCCTGTTTATCGAACACCACTCGGTTTAATACTGCAGTGTTCAAACATTTATTCAGTAGGGGGGCGAAGAGAAGGGCACGATTTATTCAGGGTCACGCGGACACAGTGTTACCCTTCCTGCTCAAGCAGGAGCTTTCTCTAGTGAGGAAAGGTGTGTGTGTGTGTGTGTGTGTGTGTGTGTGTGTGTGTGTGTGTGTGTGTGTGTGTGTGTGTGTGTGAGAGAGAGAGAGAGAGAGAGAGAGAGAGAGAGATTATTAGTGTATTGCACTGATCACACTCCGAGGTCAGAAGGTGTTGATTGTCTCACACACTCTAGATGACCATGTGCCAGTGCCTGGAGAAGATGGCTGTGTCCCAAATGGCTGCGTCGGCTAATATAAGTTTTTTTAATGAAATTAAAGAAAATCAGATCCGTATGTTGGAATTCTCTCCAGTTTATCTAGTCTTGTGAGATTCTGTCAGATTCTGTCCATCTGTCACTCCAATGAGTCTTCTATCCAGCTCTGGGGTTTGGGACGCGGCCGATTCTCAGTCTCTTTGTTTATAACGGAGGGAACGCGGGCGCCGTGAGTCCAGTGTGTGGAACGTGTGAAGTGTGCGGTTGAAGATGGATCTGTTGTTTACGTGATTGTTTTAGTGATCAGTGTGAACGCGCTGACAGACGAGCAGCTCCACATGCGTTTTACACCATCTGTGTCGAATCCTGAGAAGAAATATTTGGACATAAATAACTTTGCATAAAACGAGATTTCATAATATTTTCAGAAGATTTTGCCCAGACTTGTTTTAAATCCCTTCTTTAGCCTCCAGTCTGCTCAGGAGGCGCTTTGTAACGTCCGTCTGTGGGACGCGAACTTAATTCAATCCACATCGTTTCATTACATTACACAAAAGTGAGGAAATGATTAAAGGCTTCAGTCACAACTGGCTTTCAGCAGGAGTCTCTGTCTGGACAGCAGCTCCACACTGTGTGTGTGTCCTTCTGCTTCTGTGAGAAAAGCTTTAAAGCTGAGCAACATTATCAGGAGAAAAAGCATCAGGTGGCACAGACAGGAAGTTCACTACATGATGTTCAGACTTACTGAATAACTGAACACTCAAGTGGGACACGGCGAGAAACCCAATGGGTGTGTCCTTTGTAGGTGAGGTCTGAACAGAGGGTGTGGTTTGGGACACACCCACAGTGTGCTGGTATTGTTAGTGTTGCTCTATTTGGTTTGGGACACGCCCACAGTGTGTTGGTGTTGTTGGTGTTGCTCTATTTGGTTTGGGACACGCCCACAGTGTGTTGGTGTTGTTGGTGTTGCTCTATTTGGTTTGGGACACGCCCACAGTGTGTTGGTGTTGTTGGTGTTGCTCTATTTGGTTTGGGACACGCCCACAGTGTGTTGGTGTTGTTGGTGTTGCTCTATTTGGTTTGGGACACGCCCACAGTGTGTTGGTGTTGTTGGTGTTGCTCTATTTGGTTTGGGACACGCCCACAGTGTGTTGGTGTTGCTCTATTTGGTTTGGGACACGCCCACAGTGTGTTGGTGTTGTTGGTGTTGCTCTATTTGGTTTGGGACACGCCCACAATGTGTTGGTGTTGTTGGTGTTGCTCTATTTGGTTTGGGACAAGCCCACAGTGTGTTGGTGTTGCTCTATTTGGTTTGGGACACGCCCACAGTGTGTTGGTGTTGTTGGTGTTGCTCTATTTGGTTTGGGACACGCCTGCAGTGTGTTGGTATTGTTGGTGTTGCACTATTTGGTTTGGTACACACCCACAGTGTGTTGGTGTTGTTATTGTTGCTCTGGTTTGGGACATGCGCACAGTGTGTTGTGTTGCTCTGGTTTAGGATACGCCCACAGTGTGCTGGTGTTGTTGGTGTTGCTCTATTTGGTTTGGGACACGCCCACAGTGTGTTGGTGTTGCTCTATTTGGTTTGGGACACGCCCACAGTGTGTTGGTGTTGCTCTATTTGGTTTGGGACACGCCCACAGTGTGTTGGTGTTGCTCTATTTGGTTTGGGACATGCCTACAGTGTGTTGATGTTGCTCTGTTTGGTTTGGGACACGCCCACAGTGTGTTGGTGTTGCTCTGGTTTGGGTCACGCCCACAGTGTGTTGGTGTTGCTCTGTTTGGTTTGGGACACGCCCACAGTGTGTTGGTGTTGCTCTGTTTGGTTTGGGACACGCCCACAGTGTGTTGGTGTTGCTCTGTTTGGTTTGGGACACGCCCACAGTGTGTTGGTGTTGCTCTGTTTGGTTTGGGACACGCCCACAGTGTGTTGGTGTTGCTCTGTTTGGTTTGGGACACGCCCACAGTGTGTTGGTGTTGCTCTGTTTGGTTTGGGACACGCCCACAGGGTCCCCAGTAATGCAGTGCAGTTGTACATTTCTGTCCCTGCTGCAGAAGGATGTTACATTTAATAAAAACAAGTGAGTTACAATCTGATATCCGTCACTAAAGGCTTCACTAAAGGCTTCACTAAAGGCTTCACTAAAGGCTTCACTAAAGGCTTCACTAAAGGCTTCACTAAAGGCTTCACTAAAGGCTTCACTAAAGGCTTCACTATTCACTATTGAACTAAAGGCTTCACTATTGTCGTCTTTGTGAAATCGGATGCTCAGATTTTTCCCCTCATCAAAGGGCCGCATGGTTTTGTCCACATTCCTGCATGGCCGATTTGTCTCTGGCTTTTTGTGTAAATTATTAGCAGGCGAGTTTGGGGCTGTGTGCAGTTCTGTGTGAGATCTGAAGCTCTTCGTCCTCAGCATCCTCACCTCTTCCCTCACTGCCTCATCCTGCCTCCATCCTGCCTCCATCCTGCTCTCATTGTAGCAAATTAGATTTAGACTTGAAGTGGACGGAAAATTAGAAGCTGCTCTGTTCTTCATTCAAACATTGAGAGCAGCAGCATTCTCTCTCTCTCTCTCTCTCTCTCTCTCTCTCCGCGCGCCGCGCGCGCGCTCGCGCGGGGCGCGTAGTACGGCCGGGTGTGCGGACACTCGCGGGCGGGGCGTGGTCTCTCGAGGGCGGCAGTGGTAGGAGTCTCTCAGCGGCTGGGGAAGGAAGGATACAGGGTGCTCGGGCAGATGCTGGTAACTGTCAGGAGGTGGCTGCTCGATGCATCCACCAGCATCTGGAGGGTGAGTAGCGGGAGGGGAGCAAGCTAGGTGGGTGGCGTCACACATGTACGCGCTCGAATGCGTAAGGGGGGGGCGCAGCAGAGCAGACGGGAAGAAGGAGCGTGGGAAACTGGGGGACGGACAGTAGCACAGGGGTACCACAGTAGGAAAAAAGTGACCCGTCTCCTTGCACAAAGAGGCGCAGGGGAGGCGCGACAAGTCAGCAAAGGAGGCAGTGGGAAGAGGCAAGAGGCTCAGGGGGGGCGCAAGGATACGAGTACCCTCGGTGCTCTGTCGGGCGAGAATGTGGGGGGTAGAGTAGAGCGCATGAACTAGGTCAGTGACCTGGGGGCGCGGGACGCGGTCGCGTGTGGAGGTAAGGTCGTCTCAATAAAGCACATCGGACGGCGAGGAGAATCTCTCGCTCGCTCAGCGGCGCTCTCGAAGAGAATATAGCAGAAGCGGGCGGTGTGATACGCCTCGCAGCTGGCCTGTCAATAAACAGGGGGGGGCCGCGCGCGCCTCGCGCGGTGTGTGTATGTCCCCTCTCCGCTCTCTCCGCTGCTCTTTGTGCTGCT
>NC_062537.1:727172-734672 GCF_022655615.1 Tachysurus fulvidraco
AGAGCACTGAGCTCGTCTAGGCTTCAGCATCAGGGGTCGTGACCTCAGTGTTAAAATAAAGAGAGCAAAACTGGGAGGGAGGAAATGATCCATCAGCACAGTGTGGAGTGGAGCTGAGACAGCTGTGTGTGTGTGTGTGTGTGTGTGTGTGTGTGTGTGTGTGTGTGTGTGTGTGTGTGCGCGAGTGTGTGCGCGAGTGTGTGCGCGAGTGTGTGTGTGTGTGTGTGTGTGTGTGTGTGTGTGTGTGTGTGTGTGTGTGTGTGCGCGCGCACATATAGCAAAAGTTTGTATCCCCATGGTTTTTCAATAAAAGAAAGAAAAATGCACTTCTTTTTGTGTGTGTGAGAGACAGAAGGAGGAATACAGCTCTGATTTATCTGTAATGTAGAGCAGAGCTGAGAGTGAGGCCAAGAGGAGGACACACACACACACACACACACACACACACACACACACACACACACACACACACACACACTGAATATGAAGTGATTAAGAACTCACTTGTATCAGACGTTTCTGCTCTTACACGATAACGATAAGGTATCAGAGCGAGTCATTAATATAAACCTGTTCATGCTGCTGTTTGACAGAATTCATCACCACATGACTAGGGTCCAGAACTCAGCAGCTCTGTGTGTGTGTGTGTGTATGTGTGTGTGTGTGTGTGTGTGTGTGTGTGTGTATGTGTGTGTGTGTGTATGTGTGTGTGAGAAACATCTGTGGGGAAAATAATGAGAGGAAAAAAGAGAAAATCAGACATCAGTAGTGGACATTCTGCATCTGAACCTTTAAACATCTAGATTAAAGTATGGAAGCTTTCTTGTTGTGAGATGTGTGATGTTGTGAGATGTTGTGAGATGTTGTTCTGTGATGTTATATGTTGCTGTGAGATGTTGTGTGATCGGTTGTGTGGTTGGTTGTGAGATGTGATATGTGTGATGTGAGATGTTGTTCTGTGTGATGTTGTGAGATGTTGTTCTGTGATGTTATATGTTGCTGTGAGATGTTGTGTGATCGGTTGTGTGGTTGGTTGTGAGATGTGATATGTGTGATGTGAGATGTTGTTCTGTGTGATGTTGTGAGATGTTGTTCTGTGATGTTATGTGTTGCTGTGAGATGTTGTGAGATGTTGTCGGCTGATCGGTTGTATGGTTGGTTGTGAGATGTGTTGATGTTCTCAGAGCGTTTCCTCCTCCAGCAACTGCAGCTGTCGAAGCGTCCGGTTGCTGTGTTTGTTGTGAAATTCAGGCTGCTGGAGAGATTCTGAGATTTATGGATGTGAAACGTTCTCCTCTATAGATGGAGCAGAACCTCCTTCCTCAAACACATGCACACATGCTGCAGTGCTGCTGGTGACTAGAGATAAAATACTTTACGAAGATCTTTACAAAATACTAGAGAAAATGAGGTGTGAGAACATTCCCTGGATTCATCTCATCTTGTTTTATTGTCATTTCAGATTCATTGTGGGGGAAAAAGAGACTCCTGTCTACATTTTTTAGAAAGAAAGACTCCTGGAAAAAAGAGGTTGGAGACACGGACATCATCTTTCAGCTTTCACATTTACAAAAAGTCAAAAAAGTCAAAACATCTAATTAAGATTAGGAGAAGGTCCTGAGCAGAAGATTTGTTTTGAGGAATTAGAGTTAAAAGCTGCTTCTACACAGGTTATGTCTTCTGTCGATAAGATGGAATCACGGTCATCTTAAACACATGTTTTCTCTTAGCTTAGAGTTCCTGAGTAATGAGAGTTTAGAAGAACTCTTAGCGAGGAGTCTGAGTGCTTCTCCAGAGGAAACAATAATAAAAGCAGCCCCAGCAGAGAACCTTGAGGGACTCATGTGATGATGTTGATGATGATGAAGGTCCCTGGAGCTGGATGTTGCTGCTGCTGTGTAGTGTGAACCCCTTCGTGAGCTGTGGACGAGATCTGAAGCAGTGTAACACTTAGAGATGAGCGAGAAGCTTCCACACTCACGAGACAAACGTCGACACTCGACAGGAAGTTTCTCTGTCTCAGTGAACATCAGGAGTGACATCACAGGAGATCTGGCTGTGGTTAGAGGTGCAGATTTACTCTGAAGACTTCAGAGAACACAAGTGTGTCGTTGTGTGTCTGATGGCTTATGGACACCGCAAACTCTATGGAACTACTTTTTACTGCATCGCTGCAGAGAGGGAACACTAACGAGTCCGGACGTCTTTACCTCACATCTGTCTGATCTCTACATTTTTATTGGTGAAAAATGAACTTTAATATAGTCCCCAGAACAGAGCCCTGAGGGACACCACATGGTAGTCCTGCACTGAACCGGTCTGTAAATGTTTCCTGTTCTTTTTCACAGTAACAGCGGAGAGAGATCGAGACGGAGGGCTGAAATGTTGTTGTTACATGTTGTTGTTTCTTAGCAACCACCTCAGAACAGTTCATGTTACATGTGACTGCTGTCGGCCAATCAGAACGCGCCTCACACTGGGCTGGTTTGTTAGAGTCTGAGGAGATAAATCACCAGGGGCTTACAGGACATCATGCTGAGGGAGGGAGGGAGGGAGGGAGGGAGGGAGGGAGGGTGAATGAATGAATGAATGAATGAATGAATGAAGATCTGAGCACTTTATCACTGAATCCCATATAAACAGGAAGTAAGGTGATGAGAAACGGATCCCTTCCTTTTCCTCTGTGGCTGTAAAATCACACGACCTCCAGGGAAATAAGAGCGTTTTGGTGTTCAGCTGCTCAGCAGATGATCCTGTTTCAGGTAGAACGTGTCCCAGGACACCACATGATCCAGCACCTTTCACACACTCGTTCCACAAGAGCTCTGACTCTAAAAACAAACGCCTGAGCGATTAGGACAAGAGTGAGCTGTTACTCAGGACCTGAGAGCTCCACGTCTTCTCTAGATCAGACTCACACATCTCTAGGAGGAAAATCAGACATCCCTCAGGGCTGTGTACTCACACCACTCAGATAAACATCAGCTTTATGGACACGTGTTTAAGATGTTAACAGAAAAGAAAAAGTGGTAAATAATGAAAGGGTTAAAGGAGATCATGTGGAAATCATTACCGAAAATGTCAGAGCTGTGAGCTTCCATTAGCTCCATCAGCCTCACAGCTCCAGAGAAGAATAGAACAAGCCAAGCTCTGTGTGTGTGTGTGTGTGTGTGTGTGTGTGTGTGTGTGTGTGTGTGTGTGTGTGTGTGTGTGTGTGTGTCACCAGGTCACTTACTGACTGCACTGTAAATCATTGCTGTGTCTCCTACAGTATCCTGAGGCCTCAGAATTCTGTCCCTGGCGTCTCTGTGGAATTTGACCGCACACACTTTGATTGATGGTTTGTTTGCTTTGCAGGATTGTGTTTTTGATGATGTGTAAATCGCCGCTCCGCTCGTCTTGCCCTTCTGCACACAAATGGCAGCTTTGTGAGGCACGTTTCGTTCAGCCGGGGTTCAAAGACATCCGAGCCTGAGAGCATCTCCTCTAAACAGAGCGGCGAGCAATCAGAGTCTCTGTACCGCTTTGTTGTGGTTTAATTAAAATCTGCATGAAGACAGAGACGCGTTTCAGAGTTGACCGCAAAAAAAAAAACCCTGTAATGAACTTCAGAACTGCCTCCAGATATCATCAGGACTTCTATCATCACCATCCTCATCCTCATCCTCATCCTCCCCAGTGCAGGTGTGTAACTGCAGACTGTCTGTGTGAATCTCACACTGTTTACACTCTGAGTAACAATAACACAAACAGCGTATGGGCTCGGGGGATTCTGGTGACCTTCGACCTCAGCCTCGGGGTCCTAACTTGTTCCCCGTCTCATTTGTAATGAGGTTAATGATGGTGTCCTGTTAGATACACACCTAAACTACAGGAGGACATGTAGGACTGTGTTTATTAGAGCCGCCATCTTGGACAAACGTTTCTTAGTATTTTGTACCTACTTCGTAGGCCCCGCCCCCTTACAGGTCCCACCCTCAAGGCTCCACCTCCATGTGTAGTTTGAAGCAGGTATGTAATGTTTAGGTGTGGTTTGAGTTGCTGACTGTAACTTTATTGTAACTGTGTGATTTGAGATCAGGTTTATTTCTGTAGCTGATCTCCACCTCATGAACTGTTCTTTTCCAAACATGATTTAAAGATCTAAAAAAATCCTTTAATTCTCTTTCTCCGTGTCTTCCTGTAGAGACGGGATGTCCAGTGCTCAGGAGTTTATACACACACACACACACACACACACACACACACACACACACACACACACACACACACACACACACAATCATAGCCACAGGAAATCAGGAAATCCCTATAACAAAGCGAACGGTGGACAGGAATGTTGGCACGGCTCATCTCCGAACCCCTCACACACCCCTACATGTGAGCTCTAATGGAATGTTCCATCCAGGGGTGAAGCGAGGTGGCTGGTTTTACCCACAGTGCTAATCTTTGCTTGGCAGGCTGATATGAAAGAGAAGAAGGCAATATACAGCTAATTATGTGTTACGCCGTACCGGACTCGCTGACGTGAAACCCGATGCTAACGTTCTCATTTTAAATGTCCAGACTGACGGATTAACACACGACCTGTCAGAGAGAAGAAGAGCAGCGCCTTGTTATTCACAGACCGCTTTCATTTAGAGTCTACAGTAACTTCCACAAAGCTTTATTACGGTTTCATTCATTAGTTTTGTGTTTATTAAAAAGTGACACGTCAAACATTTGAGTCAATTCAGTTCAATTAATTTCTTTGTATAGCACATTTAACACTTTCCCATTGTCTCAAAGCAGCTTTACAGAAGTATGGAAACAGAAGAGAGAGAAAAATAAATAAATATATAATAATAATAATAATAATAAGAAGAAGAAGAAGAAGAAGAAGAATCCCTATTGAGCAGGCCGGAGGTGACGGCGGCAAGGAAAAACTCCCTTAGATGATATGAGGAACCTTGAGAGGAACCAGACTCAGAAGTGAACCTCATCCCCATCTGGGTGACACTCTACAGTAAATAGTGTAAATGTAATTAATGTCCTTTCTACGACAGTTTATAACAGTGCAGCCGAGAGCTCCTGAGGAACTAATGGGTCATCATAACCTCTGAGTTCAGCTCAGACCTGATTGCTGATAAACACCAGAACATACAGCTGACTGACACAACATTGGTACAGAAGAAGACATGACAGTCTCCGGGTGGCTTCATACACAACAACCCCATGAGACACTGATGACCATGTAGATTAATCCCTGGCAGGGTGACCACCGGGTGACGAGACTCCAACCAGGGGCAGAACATCAGGACTGATGAAGTCGCTCCGTAAGAAGAGACAGTGTTGTGTAACGTCTAGGAAGTGAGGGACTTCCTGTTGTCTCTAAACACTCGTCCCCTCAACAGTCTCTCTTTATTCTCTCTCTTTATTCTCTCTCTTTATTCTCTCTCTTTATTCTCTCTCTTTATTCTCTCTCTTTATTCTCTCTCTTTATTCTCTTCAAGTTAATAAGAGAAAATCATCTCAGTTTGTCGTGTTACTGAGAAACACAAAGAAGTGTAAACTCCTCTGTCCTGAAGATGAGGAGAACTTTCTGTTCCAGCTTCACCTCTGCCTGAGACACAGAGCTCACACTGGAGACTCCTTCACCACATCACACACACACACACACACACACACACACACACACACACACACACACACACACACTGGAGACTTCTTCACCATACATACACACACACACACACACACACACACACACACACACACAAACACACACACACTGGAGACTTCTTCACCATACATACACACACACACACACACACTGGAGACTTCTTCACCATACATACATATACACACACACACACACACACTGGAGACTTGTTCACCACACACACACACACACACACACACACACTGGAGACTTCTTCACCATACACACACACACACACGCGCGCACACACACACACACACACACTTCACACTTCACACTGTAGACTCCTTCACCACATCATACACATCAAACACAATTAAACAAAATATCTGAACAATTACACACATCACTAACCACACAGATGAGCTGTTACTATGGAAACAATAAGGTATCAGAGTGAGTGTGTTAATATAAAGCTGTGATGTGAAGCTGCTCTACTGTTCCTGAGAATTCATCACCACATGACCACCAGTCAGTGTCCTGAGCTCAGCAGCAGTTACCTTCTCTGTACCATGTCGTGTTCCTCTGTTAGCAGTAACTTTCAGCTTCTTCATTACTCCTGCTGGTTTACTTTAGGACCTGAACATGCTGATATCGGGCTAATTTCACCCGCAGGAGGTGAACAACATCCTCAGACTTTCACACAGCTGACCAATTATCCAGTCTGAGATTCTCAATCACACACGCCACATCAACCCCCCCCCCCCTCGTTTATCCTCTTTTCTTCTCTTGAGGCTAAACTAACGAGAGAGTCTTTCTTGTGATAAACGTTAGCATATGCTTGGTGGGCTACAAGTTATGATGGTCAGTGAGACACAGCTCCTTCGGGGGCAGAATCCTGCTTCTCTTGCTCCTGTTACAGTAGCTGGGTTTAGTTCTGAGTTCTTATTAGCGAAAACACTCTAAAAACTAGCTACCATTGTGTAGCAAGCAGACACACAGTGGGTTAGTTAAGCGTGTCTCCAACAGAAATCCAGCTGATCTTAATAAATAACTAGCTAGCTTAGTGCTAAAAAAAGTGTTAGCTATCAAAAATCCCCCAAGTCGAAGAATGTTAGCTAACTATGTGCTAGTGATTAGCATTAGGTGGGGTAGTTCTAGAAGCTTCTAACAGAAGATTCATGTTAATACATGATGGGATGAAGCTGTGTTAAGAGAAACAATATATATTTAATAATAATTAGCTAGCACCCAAACCCTCAAACTGGCATCGTTACTTTTTTTTTTTTTTGCTAGTTCTGGATGTTCACACAGAATGTTAATACATCTTAAATCTTAGCTAGTTAAAGAATCCTCTGTAAATGAACTATATGTTCAATAAATGTCAACAAAAATGTCCCTGATGGAATTCCTAGCATGTTAGCTAGCATGCTGTAACTGTGGGATAGCGAGTGCTTAGCTTAGGCAAAATATTTAAATGATGTGGATTAAAGCAAGCTAAAAAAAACAAAACATAGTGCTACAAACTTTAGCTAGTTCTGCTATTAACATTTAGTAATGTGTCTTTAATGCACAGTGTACAAATTATTTATTTGTTAGTTCTGTGTGTAAGTGATTTATTTGAGGCTTGTCAAAGTTGATGGTTGTGGTGATGAAAGGCTGCATATGGTTTTGTGTGTGTGTGTGTGTGTGTGTGTGTGTGTGTGTGTGTGTGTGTGTGTGTGTGTGTGTGTGAGAGAGAGAGAGAGAGAGAGAGAGAGTGAGAGTGAGAGAGAGAGAGAAAATAAACGTTGGCCAGCTGAGTTATCCCATGGGATGGTAGATTTCAGATGGTTTCTTCAGGAAGAAGAGTGGAGATG
>NC_062537.1:739672-819672 GCF_022655615.1 Tachysurus fulvidraco
CCTCTACTAACTCAGTCCCCTACTAACTCAGTCCTCTACTAACTCAGTCCCCTACTAACTCAGTCCTCTACTAACTCAGTCCTCTACTAACTCAGTCCCCTACTAACTCAGTCCCCTACTAACTCAGTCCTCTACTAACTCAGTCCTCTACTAACTCAGTCCTCTACTAACTCAGTCCTCTACTAACTCAGTCCCCTACTAACTCAGTCCCCTACTAACTCAGTCCTCTACTAACTCAGTCCTCTACTAACTCAGTCCTCTACTAACTCAGTCCTCTACTAACTCAGTCCCCTACTAACTCAGTCCCCTACTAACTCAGTCCTCTACTAACTCAGTCCTCTACTAACTCAGTCCCCTACTAACTCAGTCCTCTACTAACTCAGTCCCCTACTAACTCAGTCCCCTACTAACTCAGTCCTCTACTAACTCAGTCCCCTACTAACTCAGTCCTCTACTAACTCTCCTCTACTAACTCAGTCCCCTACTAACTCAGTCCCCTACTAACTCAGTCCTCTACTAACTCAGTCCCCTACTAACTCAGTCCTCTACTAACTCAGTCCTCTACTAACTCAGTCCTCTACTAACTCAGTCCCCTACTAACTCAGTCCTCTACTAACTCAGTCCTCTACTAACTCTCCTCTACTAACTCAGTCCTCTACTAACTCAGTCCTCTACTAACTCTCCTCTACTAACTCAGTCCCCTACTAACTCAGTCCCCTACTAACTCAGTCCTCTACTAACTCAGTCCCCTACTAACTCAGTCCTCTACTAACTCAGTCCCCTACTAACTCAGTCCCCTACTAACTCAGTCCTCTACTAACTCAGTCCCCTACTAACTCAGTCCCCCACCAACTCAGTCCCCCACCAACTCAGTCCCCCACTAACTCAGTCCTCTACTAACTCAGTCCTCTACTAACTCAGTCCCCTACTAACTCAGTCCCCCACCAACTCAGTCCCCTACTAACTCAGTCCCCTACTAACTCAGTCCTCTACTAACTCAGTCCCCTACTAACTCAGTCCCCCACTATCTCAGTCCCCCACTATCTCAGTCCCCTACTAACTCAGTCCTCCACTAACTCAGTCCTCCACTAACTCAGTCCCCCACTAACTCAGTCCTATGTTCACTCACTGAAGATGTGGTTAAAGTTCCACCTTTAGTTCTGGAGACTCCTTCCACACACGATACATAACCATCTCCTCTCCTTATATGGAGTGTGGAGCTGTACATGTCCTTGTGAATAAACTGTTACCATAGAAACGTTATAGAGAATTAATCAACAGCTGACGTCTAATTACATCCCGAACTCAGCAGCTCTGAGGGAGAAACAGAATGTAAAGCGCTTTAAAGGATTCTGGTGGGATGTGTGACAAAAGAAATAAATCAGATTAAACTCCAGAGCTCCTGTTCCTCTAAGTCAGAACTCCACAGCATCATTTCAACATGGTTGCATCTGTAGCGTCACGTCGTCTGGGCGCCGCCCAAACCACACTCACTTTTAAGGTTTCTTGCGTGTTCTCAGTCAGAACGTGTTTCAGTAATGAAAGGAAGGTTTGGGACTCGCCTGTTATCCAATCCATGATGTCACTGACGTCAGAACATAAGCGCGCCAGAACGTAGGCATCTGTAACTCAGATTGTGCAGCTTAACACGCGTGTCAGGGTTCTGCCCGAGCCGTGAGCTCCAAGGTCCACTGGCATGCATCAGGTTTTTTATTATTATTATTAAAGCCTGTGTAATGAGAGCAGAAGTAGACGAGGGTGATGAAATGCAGCGAGGTTATTCTGAGCAGTCGGCCAAAGCAATTACTCGCAGCAATCACCGAGCGCAAGCACAAGCCAAAGGTGATTAAATTCAATCCTGCTCTAATGGAGGCTCACGTTCAGGGGAGGGGTGCGGCGGCGAGTCCAGCAGAAGACCGTACCAGCGATTTTAACGCTCATTAGTTCGCGACCGTCGCCGTGTTTGTTGACGTTCGGTCCAAGCGTTTCTCGGGGGACGTGTTCTGATCACATTTACTGAGTTTCAACAGCATTGTGTTGACTTTTCCCAAACACTCCTCCTTCCCTCTCCAAACACAGACGCCATTACTGTGCTCTTCATTTCACACATACTTTCAGACTTGAAGGCCAGGAGAAACCCTGCCAGCGATTCATTAGCTGAAACTTCACTCGCTATTTTCATTACACTGATTCCATTTTATTTTTCAGATCACGTTAATGATGATGGATCTGACGATCGTCCTAATAGCGGTTCAGAACAAATGTTTTTACACCTGTCTCTGTTCACATCCTCGCTGCGGCTCCGATCCTCGCTGCCATGTTAATGACATTTGGAGACGTGTTTTAACCGTGATTAAGCATGAATTAAGAGATTTTTGTTTTTCCTTCTCAACACGTGGCGAGGTTCACGAATCTGAAACCTCACACACACACCACACACACACACACACACACACACACACACACACACACACGAGGGAAGAAGAAAGTACTTCTTTATGTAAAGAAACATTATTCCAGATTTCGAGAAGTTAAATCCACTCGCTCTTTTTTCAGTCTTCTATTAAAAGACGCTTTTTAAGCTAGCAGTGATGTCTGACTGATTAACGCCGAACTGTAGCTGCTCTTACAGCCACATCTCACCAAAATATCTCACTCATCTCATTCATTTTCTACCGCTTATCCGAACTACTCAGGTCACGGGGAGCCTGTGCCTATCTCAGGCATCATCGGGCATCGAGGCAGGATACACCCTGGACGGAGTGCCAACCCATCACAGGGCACACACACACTCTCATTCACACACACACACACACACTACGGACAATTTTCCAGAGATGCCAATCAACCTACCATGCATGTCTTTGGACCGGGGGAGGAAACCGGAATACCCGGAGGAAACCCCCGAGGCACGGGGAGAACATGCAAACTCCACACACACAAGGCGGAGGTGGGAATCGAACCCCAACCCTGGAGGTGTGAGGCGAACGTGCTAACCACTAAGACACCGTGTCCTCCCTCACCAAAATATATAAAAATTTTTTTTTTTTTAATAAAAGACTATCATCTGTGCTTGTGTTGTGTGAGCAACAGCTGCTCACCGACTCCTCGTGACTCCTCGTGACTCCTCGTGACTCCTCGTGACTCCTCGTGTCCTTTGTAAACAAATCACTAATATTACATTTTCATGTTGAATATTTTAGTTCATTTCCCAACTCGTCTTTAACACTTTAACACGATCGCTCGTCTCCGGCTTCCTGATATTTCACTTTTCATTTAATATAAAAATCCTGATGAGTGAAAAACAACCCTGGGATGCTGCATGCTTCATGTCAGTTGTCATGGTGACGTGGCTGGAACGGCATGGAACTGCACCACACTCCACACCGGGGCAGTTTCGCTGACCGCTCTGGAGGGCCGTGCGGGTGAAAAGTCCGTTTACGGTACGCCTCACTACCTCACTATAGCTTTACACCTCTGCAGTCAGCTGCCTTTGTCTGCGCTCACAATGAGCACAAAAAACACCCCGCTGCTGTTTATGGTCTTCGGCGCTCTCTTCTAACCCCTCTGTCCTGCCCCAGGGGCAAGAGGGGACCTTTAAACCTTCTACTGAAGATAAAACATGTCTTTAATAAGGAGTAATGATGAGTCAGGACTGCTACAGGGTGGAAAGAGAAATCCACATAGACAAGTTTTAATCTTTATTTTAAACACGTTTTTAAATTGTGTGTTAGTGTGTTTGTGTGTTAGTGTGTTGTTGTGTTTGTGTGTTAGTGTTTTAGTGTATTGTTGTGTTTGTGTTGTTGTGTTACAGTAGCATGTTTGTGTGTTAGTGTTTTACTGTGTTGTTTGTGTGCTCCTAATGCTCCTCCTGTTTTTTTGTTATTGTGTGTTAGTGTTAGTGTGTCAGAGGTGTGTTAGTGTTTTAGTGTGTTGTGTTTGTGTGTTGTGTTTGTGTGTTGTGTTTGTGTTTTAGTGTGTTGTGTTTGTGTGTTAGTGTGTTGTGTTGTGTTCATGGTGTTGTGTTAGTGTGTTGTTGTGTTAGTGTGTTGTGTTAGTGTGTTGTGTTAGTGTGTTGTGTTAGTGTGTTGTGTTAGTGTGTTGTGTTAGTGTGTTTGTGTGTTTGTGTGTTGTGTTAGTGTTTGTGTGGTGTTGTGTTTGTGTGTTAGTGTGTTTGTGTGTTTGTGTGTTTGTGTGTTAGTGTGTTAGTGTGTTGTGTTAGTGTTTGTGTGTTAGTGTTAGTGTGTTAGTGTTAGTGTGTTAGTGTGTTAGTGTGTTAGTGTGTTAGTGTGTTGTGTTAGTGTTTGTGTGTTAGTGTTAGTGTTTGTGTGTTAGTGTTAGTGTTTGTGTGTTTGTGTGTTTGTGTGTTTGTGTGTTGTTGTGTTTGTGTGTTTGTGTGTTTGTGTGTTAGTGTGTTGTGTTGTGTTAGTGTTTGTGTGTTAGTGTTTGTGTGTTAGTGTTAGTGTTTGTGTGTTAGTGTTTGTGTGTTAGTGTTTGTGTGTTAGTGTTTGTGTGTTAGTGTGTTAGTGTGTTAGTGTGTTAGTGTGTTAGTGTGTTGTGTTGTGTTAGTGTTTGTGTGTTAGTGTTTGTGTGTTAGTGTTTGTGTGTTTGTGTGTTTGTGTGTTTGTGTGTTAGTGTGTTAGTGTGTTAGTGTGTTAGTGTGTTAGTGTTTGTGTGTTAGTGTGTTGTGTTTGTGTGTTTGTGTGTTGTGTTGTGGGGTTAGTGTGTAGGTGTTTGTGTGTTAGTGTGTGTGGTGTGTTGTGTGTGTGTGTTGTGTGGTGAGTGTGTTAGGTGTTAGGGTGTTGTGTGTGTGAGTGTGGTGGGTGTGGTAGTGTTGTGTGTGTGTTAGTGTTAGTGTGTGTGTGTGTGTGTTAGTGGGGTGGTAGGTGTGTGTGTTAGTGTTGTGTGTTAGTGGTGGGTGTGTGTGGGTGTGGGGTGTTGAGTGGGTGTGGGTGTGTTAGGTGTGTGTGGTGTGGTGTGGGGTGGTGTGTTGTGGTGGTTGGGTGTTGTGGGTGTCGGGTGTGTGTGGTTAGTGTGTTGTGGGTAGGGTTGTGGTGTTAGTGTGCGTGTGGGGGTAGTGGTGTTGAGTGTGTGGGTGGGGTGTGGGGGTGGGTTGTGGTGTTGGGGTGTGGGTGGTAGGGGGTGGTGTGTGTGTAGTGGGTTGTGTGGGTGGGTGTTAGTGTGTGGGGTGTGGGGGGTTGTGTGGGTTAGTGGTGGTGGGGTGTGTGGTGTGGGTGTTTGGGTTGTGTGGGTGTGGGGTGGGGTGTGAGTGGGTGGGGTGTGTGGTAGTGGGTGTGTGTAGTGTGGTGTGTTAGTGGTGTGGGGTGAGGGGGTGTGGTAGTGTGTGGTAGGGTGTTGGTGTGTGGTGTGTGTGTGTTGTGGTGTGTGTGTGTGTGTTGGGGGGGGTGGTGTAGTGGGTGGGGTGTTGTGTGTTAGTGTGTGTGTGTTGGGTGTGTGTGGTGGCGTGTGTGGGTGTTGTGTTGGTGTGGTGGTGTGTGTTGTGTGGGTGGTGTTAGTGTGTGGTGTGTGTGGTGTTGTGGGTAGTGTGTTGTGTTGTTGTGTTGTGTGTTGTGTGTGAGGGTGTGTGTGTTGTGTGTTAGGTGTGGTTGGTAGTGTGGTGTTGTGTGTGTGGTGTGTTAGTGTGTTAGTGTGTTGTGGTGGTGTGTTTAGTGGTGTTGTGTGTGTGTTAGTGTGTGGTTGTGTGTGGGTTGTGGTTTGTGTGTTAGTGTGTGTGTGTAGGTGTTGTGTGTTAGGGTGTTAGTGTGTGTGTGTGTGTGTTGGTGTTAGTGTGTGGTTTGTGTGGGTTTGTGTGTTAGTGTGTTGTGTGTTAGTGTGTGTGTGTGTGTTTGGGTGTGTGTGGTGTGTTGGGTGAGTGGTTGTGTGTTTGTGTGTTAGTGTGTTGTGGTTGTGTGTTGTGGGTTGGTGTGTTAGTGTGTTGTGTGTGGTGTGGGGTGTTAGTGTGGTGGTGTGTTAGTGTGTGTAGTGTGTTGTGTGTGTGGGTGTGTGTGTTGTGTGTTAGTGGGTTAGTGTGTGAGTGTGTGTGTGGTTGGTGTGTGAGTTGTGTGTGTGTTGTGTGTGAGTGTTGTGTGAGGTGTGTGTTAGTGTGTGTGGTGTGTGGGGGTAGTGTGTGTGGGGTGGTGGTTGTGTGTGTGGTGTGTGTGTGTTTGTGGGTGTGTGTGGTGTGTGTGGGGTGTAGTGTTGTGTGTGTGGGGTGTGGTGGTGGGTAGTGTGTGGGTGTGTGTGGTGTAGTGTGTGTGTGTAGTGTGTTGTGTGTGTGTGGTGTGAGGTGTGTGTTTGGTGGTGTGTGTGTGAGGGTGTGTGTGGTGTGAGTGTGTGTGTTGGTGTGTGTGTGTGGGTTGTGTGGGTTAGTGGTGTGTGTTAGTGTGTGTGTAGGGTGTAGTGTTGGGTGTGTAGTGTGTTGTGTAGTGGTGTGTTGTGTTTGTGTGTTTGTGTGTTAGTGTGTTAGTGTGTTGTGTTTGTGTGTTAGTTTGTTGTGTTAGTGTGTTGTTGTGTTTGTGTGTTAGTGTGTTAGTGTTTGTGTGTTAGTGTGTTGTGTTTGTGTGTTAGTGTGTTGTGTTAGTGTGTTGTTGTGTTTGTGTGTTAGTGTGTTAGTGTTTGTGTGTTAGTGTTTGTGTGTTAGTGTGTTGTGTTAGTGTGTTGTGTTTGTGTGTTGTTGTGTTTGTGTGTTAGTGTGTTAGTGTGTTAGTGTGTTAGTGTGTTAGTGTGTTAGTGTGTTGTGTTAGTGTGTTAGTGTTTGTAGTGTAGGTGTTGTTGTGTTAGTGCCTGTTGTTAGTGTTTGTGTGTTAGTGTGTGTAGTTGTGTTAGTGTGTTAGTGTGTTGTGTTAGTGTGTTGTTGTGTTTGTGTGTTAGTGTGTTAGTGTGTTAGTGTTTGTGTGTTAGTGTTTGTGTGTTAGTGTGTTGTGTTAGTGTGTTGTTGTGTTTGTGTGTTAGTGTGTTAGTGTGTTAGTGTTTGTGTGTTAGTGTGTTGTGTTAGTGTGTTGTTGTGTTTGTGTGTTAGTGTTTGTGTGTTAGTTTTTGTGTGTTAGTGTTTGTGTGTTAGTGTTTGTGTGTTGTTGTGTTTGTGTGTTAGTGTGTTAGTGTGTTGTTGTGTTTGTGTGTTAGTCATGCCGTCTGTTTCCTCAGACCCTCTACATGGTCTTCAGCTCCTAAAGCTCCTCCTGTGTCCTCTTCATTATTATTATATTAGCTGAAGCTCTTTATCTCCTCACGTCACTGATGATGCCTCTGTCACGAGATGGACGTCCACACTGAGGTCTGGGACACGGCCGTCTCTGTGAGGACGGGAGGATCAGGAGCCTATTTCTGCAGCTGAAGGCACCTCGTGTGTGTGACAGAGGCTGAGCCCCAGGATTTAGAGTCATCCGGCCTCCATCGAGTCACTGCTACGCTTCCGTTTCAGCGCCTTTCAGGCAGGACGCAGGGACGGGGGCCGAGTTCACGCTGAGTTTTAGCTCTCAGTCCTGCCTTTTTACAGGAGGTGAAGCTGAGGTCAGTCTGATCCACCCTGGGCTTTAGATCAGACATTACACCTGTTACACACACTGGCCAGAGCAGGAAGAAGAGGACAGAAGAAGCAGCAGCTGTTTTTATCTCCACGCTCACATCTCATGAACCTTAATGACCATTTAAGTCCCTCAGAACTCTCGTTTGTTTGTGAAACACATGAGTAGCTTTTCAGGCAGAAACGACGTGGCCATGAGCAGAGACACTGAGACTCTTTACATCCAGCTACAATCTCCGCTTCCGTAAACACTCGACGCCGTGATCAAAAAGACCCGAAACCGACAAAGCAACAAACAGAATGAGTTCAAAAGTACTTCAGATAAATCTAACGAGCTCTCGCAGAAGAAACCGGAGATTTCAGATTTCAAAGTAAATCCACAAAAATCTGAGCTTTACATCAAAGAAAACCACTTTACATAGACACAAGAAGAGCTCCACGACTCATTACTGACTCTATTACTGACTCTAGTTCTGCCTTTCAACACCCAGCCTCTGCTCTTTCTCCCTTAATGGAAATGTTGAAAACTGACTCGATTGCTAACAGACTGGAACAATTAAGCTGGCAAAATATTCAGGTAAAGCCATCAGAGGCAGCGTTGATTACATCACTGTTCTTCAGGAGCCCAGGCTCCGCCTCCTCGGGCACATGATGGATTCTCAATCAGGACGTAAAAACAGCTACTGTGGACACAGCAGAACTTCAGAGAAGACAAGACCAGAAGACCAGGATGGACTGAGGACTCATGGATTCTGATTCAAACCTAGAATTGTCTCAGGTTAATTAGCGAGAATGCTGAAGGAGCGTAAATCAGCCGAGTTTATTTAGAGCTCTGAGGAGAGAAAGTAACAGAGGAAGGACAAGAGCGAAAGAGAGCGAAAGAGAGTGAAAGAGAGCGAAAGAGAGTGAAAGAGAGTGAAAGAGAGCGAAAGAGAGAGAGAGAGAGAGAGAGAGAGAGAGTGTCACAGCCCTCAGTCATGCTCTAATCCTCTGCTCTGTTAATAGACACAAAGTCATGTACCCACACAGAGCCACGAGCCACACTGTTGTTCAAAGCAGATGATGGAAGGACAACAAGGACAACTGCCCCCCCCCCCAACCACCCCTAAAACATAACAATCTGTACACTGTTACCTCATCAAATCTATCCCAAACCACCAACCATCCAAATTCACCTGAATTCCATATAAGCCATGAAATGCACCAATGCTCTCCAGAATGCCCCTGAAGCGTCCAGCATGCCTCCATCAAACTCTCTGAAACTACCTCAGAACCCCAGGTCCAGAAACCCCTGCCAGCAGATCCAAACCTCCACACCGCACCCAAACAACCCTAGACCAAAACCACTCTGATGCTCTTCAACCACCTTCTCTTAAAAAAAAAAAAACCCTGGAAACACCACTGTCTGCTATACAGCCCTCCCCCACCTCTATCTGCCCCAGCTATAATGCCACCTTGAGCGTGTCGACAGGCCGAGCTCTGAGTGCTGACTTTCTTTTTTCATCATCCTGACCCCCGACACTTTCCATTCTTAGCTCGGTGACTCTGACATCATGAGAGAAGGTCACTTTTATATCACTCACTAAACTGGAACTCAGACTTGGTGTTAGTTACAATGCTGTTGGTGAAAACCACCTCGTTTTCTCATCTGCAGTTTAACTGGCTGTGAATCTCCTCGTTAGGTTGTAGAGGTTGGAGCTGAAGTTATATATGGATTGTAACTGACTTCAGGTCTTTTGGTTCTTGCTTTTATTATCAGTTTAAAACCTGAAACAACTTTAAACTAAGTGCTTATGATTCATCTGGGTTCAGCTTCGATGGTGAATCTTGCTGTGAGTCTCAATAAGGTTTGAGGTTTTAAGATGTTTCTTTGTGGACCAAAATCTGGACCTTTCCCAAACTGCACCAAACATTCATCTTCTACCGCTTATCAGAACTTCTCGGGTCACGTGGAGCCTGTGCCTATCTCAGGTGTCATCGGGCATCGAGGCAGGATACACCCTGTATGGAGTGCCAACCCATCACAGGGCAAACACACTCTCATTCACTCACACACACACTCACACACACTCTCATTCACTCACACACACACACACACTCTCATTCACTCACACACACACTCACACACTACGGACAATTTCCCAGAGATGCCAATCAACCTACCATGCATGTCTTTGGACCGGGGGAGGAAACCGGAGTACCCGGAGGAAACCCCCGAGGCACGGGGAGAACATGCAAACTCCACACACACAAGGTGGAGGCGGGAATCGAACCCCCGACCCTGGAGGTGTGAGGCGAACGCGCTGACCACTAAGCCCTCGTGCCCACATCTTATTAATACCTTCATCTCTCATCAACCCTTCCAACCTCCACCCAAACCATGCAAACCTCCTGAAACCCTACCAACCCCCAGGTTTTCCCAAATGACCCCAACCCTCTTCCAGAGCTCTGCTTGAAAAAAATCCAGTGATTTAATAATTTGCAGGTGGATGTGGTTGATTTTGCATCCATCATATTTTGCCAAACTTCTACAAAACTTCCCTTCAGAACTCTGCTTGCTCTTGGATTTACTCGGTACAGTTTCAGTTAGTTTGGATTTTTAGCTTCTACAATCTTATTGTTTTGGACTGTAACTGATGTGCAGTGTGTTGGCATCAGGTTCTTCTCATTTGCCCCTAAACCTTTCCAATCTACCTGCAAAAAACAATTAAAGACCTTTCAAAACTGCACCCAATTCCATCAAAACACTTCCAATCCTCCCAAATTTCACCCAAATCCTTTCCCTCACAATCTACTCAAATGTTCTAGCCACCTCCAGCTGACCTGGCTGTTTGACCCAACCCCATGGTCACACCATCCTCTGTCTAGCTTGTTATGTGTTTCTAGCTGCCACATTTGGAGCTCAGTATATATTTAGACTTGAACTGATCTGATGTTATTTTGTTCTTATCTTCTGCCAAACTCTCCAGAAACACCTTTCCAACCCCAAAACCCCAGCAACCTTCTAAACCCTCACCAAACCCACAGACTCGATCACAACCTACTTTAAAGCTGGAATGAAGTCTGCGGTTTCCTCATCCACAGTTTATCCAGGTGTAAATTTTCATGTTGACTTTGACGTTTCTGGAAGCTTTTCTGTAGCAGCTATGTTCATGTCGACCTGCTTGATCTGTCATGTTGCTTCCTTTGCATCTGCTTTTTAAAAACACTTTCCAGAGTTGAGGTTCTTCTCAACATGCTTTAGTGTGTGTAGAGTGAGTGTGTGTGTGTGTGTGTGTGTGTGTAGAGTGAGTGAGTGAGTGAGTGAGTGTGTGTGTGTGTGTGTAGAGTGAGTGAGTGAGTGAGTGAGTGAGTGAGTGAGTGAGTGAGTGAGTGAGTGAGTGAGTGAGTGAGTGAGTGAGTGAGTGAGTGAGTGTGTGTGTGTGTGTGTGTGTGTGTGTGTGTGTGTGAGTGTGTGAGTGTGTGAGTGAGTGAGTGAGTGAGTGAGTGAGTGTGTGTGTGTGTGTGTGTGTGTGTGTGTGTGTGTGTGGAGTGGTTGGTGTGCTGTGGTTCGCTTTGGTCATTAAAATCCCTTTAGAAATGAAAGCATGCTAATCGTGCTAGCTTGTCTCCACACGTGTTTGTCTCCACACGTGTTTGTCTCCACACGTGTTTCTCTCCACACGTGTTTCTCTCCACACGTGTTTCTCTCCACACGTGTTTCTCTGGAGCGTTACAGACGGCTGTAAACAAAGACAAGCCATAAAACCTTACAAACTGCTAATTTAATCATAATTGCATTGGGGTGAACGGGGTGCATTGGGGTGAACGGGGTACATTGGGGTGAACGGGGTACATTGGGGTGAACGGGGTACATTGGGGTGAACGGGGTGCATTGGGGTGAACGGGGTACATTGGGGTGAACGGGGTGCATTGGGGTGAACGGGGTGCATTGGGGTGAACGGGGTGCATTGGGGTGAACGGGGTACATTGGGGTGAACGGGGTACATTGGGGTGAACGGGGTACATTGGGGTGAACGGGGTGCATTGGGGTGAACGGGGTGCATTGGGGTGAACGGGGTACATTGGGGTGAACAGGGTACATTGGGGTGAACAGGGCTCCCCAAGAGCTCTCTCGTTTTGTGTGTGTTTCCTGGCAGCATTTTCACTTAACATATTTGCCTCAATCCTGAGCAAAAATAAATAATGCTTTAATCTTATTAGGGTACGATGTGTGAGAGAGCACAGTGTGTGAGTGTGTGTGTGTGTGTGTGTGTGTGTGTGTGTGTGTGTGTGTGTGTGTGAGAGAGCACAGTGTGTGAGTGCGTGTGTGTGTGAGAGCAGCATGTAAGAGAGCCATTTGTGAAAGTGGTGTGTGTGTCAGAGCAATGTGTGAGAGAGGAGTGTGTGTGTGAGAGAGCACAGTGTGTTGTGTGTGATGTGTGTGTGTGTGTGTGTGTGTGATGTGTGTGTGTGATATTTATGTGTGTGTGATATGTGAGTGTGTGGTGTGTGATGTGTGTGTGTGTGTGTGATGTGGTGTGATATGTGTGTGTGTGTGTGTGTGTGATATGTGTGCGTGTGTGTGTGTGTGTGATGTGTGTGTGTGTGCGATGTGTGTGTGTGTGAGATATGTGTGTGTGTGTGTGTGTGTGCGCGTGTGTGTGTGTGTGCGATGTGTGTGTGTGTGTGTGTGCTATGTGTGTGTGTGTGTGATGTGGTGTGATGTGTGTGTGTGTGTGTGTGATATGTGTGCGTGTGTGTGTGTGTGTGTGATGTGAGTGTGTGTGCGATGTGTGTGTGTGTGTGTGATATGTGTGTGTGTGTGTGTGTGTGCGCGTGTGTGTGATGTGGTGTGACTGGTCAGAGCGAGTACAGTGGAATAGTGAAACTCTGTCTGATGTGAAAGCGTCTGCTGCTACTTCAGTCTTTATCTGAAAACTGTTCAGTTCCCCCCTTCTTGCTTGCCCCCTTCCCCTCAGAGTGGACTGAGAGCTCCACAGAAGACCAGCCTGAAGAACCCTGGTGTGTTATAAAGGTGTATCTACATAAGGAACCTCCAGGTGTCTGACAGCGAGAGGACAGGACGAGCGTTCCTCTGAAACACTTTTTAAACCCTTTCCCAGGGTTGTTAGCCTGCTACGCGTCCTCTGCTTGGCCTGCTCGCTGCTTCAGCTGATTTATTCTAGCATCAGGCCAAATTGTGATGAATTGTATTTGCTCAAGAGAGGCAACTTAAACTGATTAGAGTAATGCTGACCATTTAAACTGCAACCTCCACCATGTCCTCCATCATTCCTGAGCTAAAACAACACTCTGAAAGAAAAGAAAAAAAACACGCACAACTAGATAGAACTCCAGTAAAGAATCTTTAATTACTCTATAAATATTTTTTTTATTCAGCATACAAAAGGACAGTATGTACATCCACAGATAAGTGGTTCATGATGTGGTGCTGGGCGTCGGGCTTTTATGGTGGAATAAAATTTAGGACTAAAACACGTGGAGTCCGAGCATCCTGCTGAGGATAAATATATAAATGCGGATATTTTCTCCCATTAAAATCATATTTGTGGACGACTCAGACAAGTTCACGTCTGGTTCAGTGTCCCGCCTTCTTCCATTAAAATCTTGCATTCTTGCAAAAATAAAATAAAAAACAAAACAAAACAAAAAAAAAACAAAGCACCGTCTCCCAAAGCATGCGAATTTCCCAGAAATCGAAACTGCAATCCAGTTGAAGCGTGTCCTTGTCCAGAAGAGCGATTCAGGTGAGGGAGGAGGTGCTGCTACAGGAACACACTCAGGAACACACTCAGGAACACACTCAGGAACGCACACTCAGGAACACACTCAGGAACACACTCAGGAACACTCACTCAGGAACACACACTCAGGAACACACACTCAGGAACGCACACTCAGGAACGCACACTCAGGAACACACTCAGGAACACACACTCAGGAACACACACAGGAACACACACTTAGGAACACACACTCAGGAACACTCACTCAGGAACACACACTCAGGAACACACACTCAGGAACACACACTCAGGAACACTCAGGAAAACACACACACAGGAACACACTCAGGAACACACACTCAGGAACGCACACTCAGGAACGCACACTCAGGAACACACTCAGGAACACACACTCAGGAACACACACAGGAACACACACTTAGGAACACACACTCAGGAACACTCACTCAGGAACACACACTCAGGAACACACACTCAGGAACACACACTCAGGAACACTCAGGAAAACACACACACAGGAACACACTCAGGAACACACACTTAGGAACTCAGGAAAACACACACAAGAACACACAGGAAAACACACAAGAAGACTCACACACACTCAGGAACACTCAGGAAAACACACACAATAAGATTCACACACAGGGACACACACTCAGGAACGCACACTCAGGAACACACACTCAGGAACATACACTCAGGAACACTCAGGAAAACACACACAATAAGATTCACACACAGGGACGCAAACTCAGGAACGCACACTCAGGAACGCACACTCAGGAACACACACTCAGGAACACACACTCAGGAACACACACTCAGGAACACTCAGGAAAACACACAAGAAGACTCACACACACACAGGAACACACACAATAAGATTCACACACAGGAACACACACTCAGGAACACACACAGGAACACACACTCAGGAACGCACACTCAGGAACGCACACTCAGGAACACACACACAGGAACGCACACACAGGAACACACACTCAGGAACATACACAGGAACACACACTCAGGAACGCACACACAGGAACACACACTCAGGAACATACACAGGAACACACACTCAGGAACACACACACAGGAACACACACCCACTCAAACACTCCTCAGGATCCTGCTTAAAGTTTAATGTTGGAGTGTCAGAGTTTCTCTCAAGATAAAATAGTCTGGTCTCTGGGTTTGGGTTTTGTTTGCAATATTTATACTAAAAAATAAAAATAAAGCTTTTCATTTCGAATATCATATAAGAAAATAAACTCTTGATATTCTGATATAACAGATGCTTTAAAACAACAACAACAACAACAACAACAACAACAACAACACAACAACATGACACTGTTCTCTTCAGGACTGATGGATGGTGTTAAAGAATAAAGTGTGTAATGTTAATAAAAACCTGGAGAACTGTATAAAGCTCCAGACGATGTGATGAAGAGGACAGAAGCTGGAGCTGGGAACAACATGAGGAACAACAAAGTGTGAGATGGTCCAGTCTGTGGGTTGGTCAGAAGATGTAAAAAAAAAAAGGAGCTGAAGAGAAACGACGGGTTTCTTTGTAGTGCTTTTGGTTAAAGACGGATAATCAGAGCTCCTGATGTAGGTGTGTGTGTGTGTGTGTGTGTGTGTGTGTGTGTGTGTGTGTGTGTGTGTGTGTGAGAGAGAGACTCATTTACACACGTATCTCTCCACAGTCCTCTCACATTTCTTACAGGTGACATAGCAGCACCAGTGGTACTTGCAGTGGCATCGCTCTAGCACCTTCTCCGTGTACGGGTTATAGCCTCGGCCGCAGCACATCAGGTCACAGCTGTCGCTCCCGCTCGATGTCTTGTTACACTGCCTGCGAGGAAAAAAACAAAAAAACATACAAGAGTCGTTAGATATCAGCGCAACAAACTGCTCGAAAACATGGTCTCCAGGCCAAGTTCCTGTCCGAACATTCAGCCAAAGTCTGAAGCAGTTGGCAGGAAGCTCGATATTTCCATCATCTACGGCTCATAAGAGGAGAAGCACGATGACATCATCACCAGAGCCAGCGCCGGGCCGCGTCCCAAATTACACATCAGCGCACTAAAGAGCAGATGAAAATAATAGGACAGCTCAGGTTACCGCCGTTAGCTGCCTTCCACCGTGTCACGCGGCAGAACTCAGGAACTTTCCCGTTACTCTGAGTAGCTATTTTAATCTAACGTCAGCTAGCATTAGCGTGTGGCTAATTTGGAATCTTTAATGTCGCTGAGGTGGGCGGTGAAGTTTATAAGCCAGAGTTCATTATAAGTGAAATATATGCTAACGTTTTCTATTTTAAGAACCGATTTGTTTGGATACGCGGAACGTCGATGTAGATGGAGCCTCGGTTCCATATTTGGTCAGAGGAATCGAGTGCGTCGCAAAAAAAGCCAACGGCTCGATATTCCACAGATGGATCTGGGAATGATGTGCGTTAGGATTTTTCCTGAAATCTGTGCTCCTCTACTAAATAACAAAAAAATATCTCATAACATTAGGAGCTTTAGCATAACTATTTAGCCATGAATCAAGGCAACAAAGCTAGGAAAAGCTAGGCTGTGTATTAGCAGCTAGTCACTAGCAGAGGCTCGCTCTGTAGCTTGTTAGCTAACCGTATCGACTAACTAACATACCGAAAACTAGCAACAGTAGAAGGATGAGCTTTATATATATATATAGCGGTCATGTTGCTAGACAACAGAGCGCACTAACATGTTAGCATGCTAATGTATAGAATGCACATGTACAGTCCAACTGCATGAAAAACAAAGAACTGAAGCTAATTGTTAACTAGGGAGCTAATCATTAGCTCTGTTTAAATTCAGTAGGTAGTAAATGTGTGTTGTGTTGAATATTCTGGGAAAATTTCCTCTTCCTCTTCCTCAGTGTTTAAAACTCTGTTGTAAAATTAAATCCGGGACATTGAACCTCCTCAAAGTGTCAGAGGTTTGATTCGGTGTCCAGGACATTACGTCCAGCGAGACTGCATTCTGAAGCCTGAGGCAGCTAAAGTGAGCAGAGAAAAGCAGAGTCATAAATCACTCTGTCAGGATCCTGATGTGACCGCATTGTTTTATAATTGTGCACCGTAATGACCTGTGTGCTGAGAGAGAGAGAGAGAGAGAGAGAGAGAGAGAGAGAGAGAGAGAGAGAGTTGTGGAATGCTGTTATTTAATACTGCGACAGCTCGTACTGAAGCTAAAAGCTCTGTCATATGGCTGCTTTGCGTCCTGACTGGAACAGAAGCCAGAGTGTATGAGCAGACACTAAAAACTGCAGGTATTTCATCATTACTGCTAATTCCAGGACTTGTACTTGTTCAGTGTTCGCTAGTTAGCTTTAGCACTGAAAAACCGCTACAAGCCGCTTAGCATAAACAAAGCTAGCTACTTTATCCGGAGTCTTTCTCTTGGCTGCTCTTTCTTTCCGCCGTTTATCAGATGGTTTATTTTTGCAGATCGCTAATCGGATACACAAGCGGCTAATTACTGCATTAGCCAAATGCTACAAATGCTAGCTGTAATTAGCGAATGCAGTTCTTGTTCAAATCCCCTCTGTTCCTGTTGGGCTGGTTTTTGTTTCAGAGATACAGATCGTGGCTGAGCCTCGGAGTGTTTTACAGGCTTAACTTTAAACCCGGTCCTCGTGCTAAAGACGGCACACAGACGAGTGAGCGCGCTCGCTAGTCAGGAACAGACCGTATAAGTGTGCACTTCAGCTCATCACTCAATCTCCTGAGTTAATGTGACACCGCCGCTAAGTTTATACCAAGTCACTGAGATAAGAAGCTCCGCGAGCCAACAAAGGGGACGCAGAAACAACATGGAGAGGAAACCGGAGGATGGAGGAGAGGGAGAGGAGGGTGGAGGGTTTCAGGGTGTAATCAGGGCTTCAAATGTCTACATTCCCCTGAGACCACACTCACACACACACACTCACACACACACTCACCCTCTCACACTCTCACACACACTCACCCTCTCACACTCACACAATTACACTCACACCTTCACACAATTACACTCTCACACACACTCACACCCTCTCACACTCACACAATTACACTCTCACACTCACACAATCACCCTCACACTCACATAATTACACTCTCACACTCACACAATCACCCTCACACTCACACAATCACCCTCACACTCACACAATCACCCTCACACTCACATAATTACACACACTCAAACTCACATAATTACACTCACACTGGCACTCACCCACTCACCCTCACCCTCATACTAACACTCAAACTCACACAATCTCACACTCACACAATTACAATTACAATCACACCCTCACACAATCACTCTCACACACACACTCACTCATTCAATTACTCTCACATAATTACACACACTCACTCTCACCCACTCACACTCACCCTCATACTAGCACACACACTCACGCTCACACACCCTGTCACACCATCCACATTGCTGACACTAACATAAGGCAGAACCACCGTATGTCTGCGAGCACACAACAAACGTACACCAAGAGAGAGAATTTATAGTGTGTGTGTGTGTGTGTGTGTGTGTGTGTGTGTGTGTGTGTGTGTGTGTGTGTGTGTGTGTGTGTTTTGGCCCCTGTGCAGCTCTACAGCTCTGTGCTTTGGATTTGGTTACCAACTCAACACTACAAACCCCCAACACAACCTAGGAAGCTCTCACAAACATTCTAACATTATTTTTGAAGCTTTGCACTTTGTTGTGTTTTTTCGCTAAAGGACCAGCAGCAGTGTGTCTGTGGAACAAGAGCAGGATTTAGTGTCTCACATGTTTGGTGGAGTTCTTCTGACCTCGACAGACCTGCTACACGATCCTCATTCGTTCATCTTGTTTCATTTTACTGCACCAACCAGACGGAAAAGAGTGAATACTGAAAAAAAAAGCTTTATGAGCCTGACTTCGGTTTATTCTCTAGAAGTTCATGAGAGCGAGACGATGTTCAGGAAAACGACGTGAAACATCTCTGTGGGGCCGAGCAGTGAACCGGACAGGAAGGTTTTAGGACGCAAGTATGAAGAATTAATTAATGGAACTCGTCTGCATCTGATTCTCAGACCTCTGAAACGGCTCCGGCGAGAATCTGGCAGCGTGCACTGTGTGTGTTAGTCGTCTTAATCTCAGCCAGCCGTTTCCTCTGAGGCCCTGATATCAGGAGAAAGCTTTTGGCTCCCGGAATAGCTGCATTACACACACACACACACACACACACATTCACTGAGATAACACACACAGAGAGGCCGCGGTCACTGAAGCCATGTCAGAGGCACGTGCACACCAAGCGCTAATTCTACCATGTGATATCTGACAGCTGGACTTCCAGGCTACAGGAATTATTTTCCCCACATCTAAAAGGAAAGCCTTCGAGTCCAGAAAGATCCAGAGAAACCTTCCAGAACAGGGGATTAGTTTTCATACCCAAAAGATTCAAATTAAACTCGGACGTATCCGCGCACAAACACTCAGCCACACGGTTCACAGCATACTCAGAGCCAAACGCCTCAGCTTTACCACCGCTGGAGTTTTGTTCCGGAACACAGTCGATAATCTGAGGCGTCTCACCTGTCCTGAGTGCCGATGGATCCCATCTTCTCGTTCATGGTGCAGAAGTCGGGTGAGCTCTGCAGGTACACCAGCTCGTTCTCTCGCACCGGTCGCACGTCGATGTCTTTGGGGACGAGCTGTTTGCGTGTCCCTTGTGGCTGGTGCTTCACTCTGGTGGCCGACAAGTACTTCACCTTCAAGTCCTGAGCGATTTCCTTCAGGTCCTGTAGACCTCGCCAACAGGTTCGGATGGAGCAGGAGCCCGAGACGCCGTGACACTTACACTTCACCACCAGCGCGTCCTTGAGGGCCTGACGGAAAAAAATGGAAGAGGAGTTACTGCAGAAAATGATGAAAAGCAAGAATCTGAAATACGAGGTTTGGTTTAACAGGTGAAATTTTGGTGAGTGATGTTTGGTGCAATAAATGAGGTTTACAGATGTTTGATGTGACGGGTGAGATGTTGTTACCTGTCGTCCCACTTCACTGTTGTGCAGGTGCATTAGTTTGTTTGGGTGTGAAAATCCAGTTTTCTTCTTTATCTTCATGGGAGCATCTGAGAACTTTGACCCCATGACAAGGCCGTAGTGGAGGTTGTCGGCACAGCCGCCCCACCTGTGCCCGGGCTCGAGGGTATCTCCTGGGATCGGGGCACAGGTACACAGCCTGAGATCTCCACTGGTGCACGCTCGAGCGATGGTGTGGCTGATAGCGGCGGCAGAAAGAGCGTACACAAACGCAGACTCCCTCGTTCCTGATGGAGACAGAGAGCAGCGTTTGCAGGTTACACTTTTTTAGAAGAAGATGCTAAACTAAAGTCAGATAAGAGGTTCAGAGAGAAAGAGGTTCATCTCGCTGCCTAAGACGATCAGCTGTAGCAGCCTAGCATAGCCTCAACGATTCGGATTTTTCTCACAGGAATCTGTGGACATATCAAAGGTTTCTGGCAGCTTTGAGAAACGTGTGTTTCATCTTTCAGCTTCGACTGAATTCAGTGCGACTGAGACTGAGATCATGCTGCTATTAGATCCCACGGGACACAAAGCAGACACACACTCGGCTACCACAGTTTATTTAGCACATCGCTGCACATGCTCAGTGTGTGAAGTAGGATTCTCCATATCGAGGAACATTATTAGTATTTGTTGGGTACTGAGTATTAAGTAGTCGTGTTAGTTTAGTTAGTTATGGTGAAAGTGCTGTAGGGTAAAGAGACGGTGTACTGAAGACTTTCTGCAGATTCCATGAGTCTCACATCAGTGTCTTTGTGCTCCGGTTTATTACTGAAGAGCAGAACAGACACACAAACAACCTGCTACACAAACAACCTGCTACAGACCCCAAACACACAAAACCCTGAAATCCCTCCCGAGAGTGGGCACGGAGCCGCACTGTGTGGGATCTGAGCCACGTTACACTACATCAGCTGAGCAGAAAGAACTCTGTTGTTCACATCACAAGGAACAAGGACAGTTCAGTGACACACGGCTTCATCAAACGCAGCTCACAGCTCTTCATCTCTGAACTTAGGAGAAAGATGAGAAGTCTTTAATCCTGTAGTGAAGGCTGAGACGAATCCTCACACTGCGTAAAAGTACGTTTGTGGTAGCCACTAAACCAGCACTAAACCAGCACTAAACCAGCTCTAAACCAGCACTAAACCAGCACTAAACCAGCACTAAACCAGCACTAAACCAGCTCTAAACCAGCACTAAACCAGCACTAAACCAGCACTAAACCAGCACTAAACCAACACTAACCAACACTAAACCAACACTAAACCAGCACTAAACCAGCACTAAACCAGCACTAAACCAGCTCTAAACCAGCACTAAACCAGCACTAAACCAACACTAAACCAACACTAAACCAACACTAACCAACACTAACCCAACACTAAACCAACACTAAACCAGCACTAAACCAACACTAAACCAACACTAACCAACACTAACCCAACACTAACCCAACACTAAACCAACACTAAACCAGCACTAAACCAACACTAAACCAACACTAACCAACACTAACCCAACACTAACCCAACACTAAACCAACACTAACCCAACACTAAACCAACACTAAACCAACACTAACCCAACACTAACCCAACACTAAACCAACACTAACCCAACACTAAACCAACACTAACCCAACACTAACCCAACACTAACCCAACACTAACTAACACTAATCCAGCGATTGTCCTTTAGGTTTTGTATCTGCTGGACTCACTGTAATGACCTGAATGTTAGAATAATGATGTCATCAGGAAGCTGTGTTTGGTCACTGAAAGTGAAATGAAGGAATTTGAGATTAGAGGTGTAACTCTGACCTCTCTCCAGGTCTGGGAGATATTTGGGAGCGTCGATGGACGAGCAGTTCCAGCGCATATCGGTGAACGTTTTCTGACACGTCTTTTTGACCTCACGTGCCGCCTGGACGATGACCTGCATGAGCTCCAGGTTGGTGCGGCAGAGCTGAGCCTGTGAGGACACGAGGCCTGGTAGGGTCTTACACTGCTGCGTCTTATTAATGTGCTCCGACGTCTGAGAGAGAGCCCTGAAACACACACACACACACACACACACACACACACACACACACACACACACACACACGCACACCACACACACACACACGCACACCACACACACACACACACACACACACACACACCACACACACACACACACATTATTTTATTGTAATCATTATTTCCATCTGCTGTCATGTGATTTAAAGATTTAGCTTTTTTTAAAAATGAATTACAGCGAAACCCTCTGATTGGTCACTAAATAGGTTTTAGTCCAGGTTCAGTTCAGATGTTTGGAACATAAATGCAGACATTTAACTGGACGTCATTATCTGATTCCTTAACCAATCAGGACGGAGCTTTGCCCTATTTACGTGTGATGTGATGTAGATGTTTTTGCCTTGGTTTACTGAGACACACTTGGAGGTTAATGAGGAGATGGTGAAGGGGTTGAAGCAGCACTGTGTGGGTAATTAATCCCCCGTAAATGTTGTAACGGAGCCGAAACGCCGCTACACTGACATGGTGCATCTCGTGACTTTAACGTCCTCCAGATGTGATTTACAACCAACACGATTGTGACACAGCGTCGAGCTGCTTTTCGTACGTCTCTGGGTCACGCATGAGAGATATGATAAAGTGCAGGAAGGAGGAGGACGTGGCGTCACCGGCACACGGGATAATAACGCCAATGTTTTGGCGTCGTTAGCAGAGAGATCTGGCAGGAAGAGGACGGGATACTGATTGCCAGTGGAAAGAAGGACTTTTTCCCAGCGGATCTGGCGGAACGGCTGTGAGACGATGCCAGAGGTTTCAATTCATCCACATGTGAATCTCTTCCAAAGCTTTAACCCTCTACACACTCGTACTGCTCCACCACGCTACAAACATGAAGCTCAAACAGCTCGACCAGGTTTAAATAACACGAATTAGATCATAATAAATAACACAAATTAGATCATAATAAATAACACAAATTATATCATAATAAATAACACAAATTATATCATGTAACATTACGGCTGTGATTGTTAAATTGCATTCAAATTATATTTTTAAAAATGCTCAGAAGTTTAAAGAGCCCTGGTTTAATATGGTATTATCTCTGGTTAGGTTTACTCTGTTCCCCCTGTTACACACACACACACACATTTGTACACACACACACACACACACACACACACACACACACACACACACACACACACACACACACACCCATACACACATTTATACACACACACACACACATTTGTACACACACACACACACACACACACACACACATTTATACACACACACACACACACACAGACACACACACATACACACCCATACACACATTTATACACACATTTATACACACACACACACACACACACACACACACACACACACACACACACACACACACACACACACACACACACACACACACACACACCCATACACACATTTATACACACACACACACACTCTCACATACACACACATACACATTTATATACACACACACACACACACACACACACACACTCACATACACACATTTATATATAAACACACACACACTCACACACATACACTCATACATACACACACATTTATATACACTCACAAGCACATACAACATATACTCTCACACACACTCATACATACACACACATTTATATACACTCACACACACACATTCACACACTCACACACACACACAAACACTCATACACACAGCCATGTTCGTGAGAATCAGACAGCTCCATGCACACCTTTCACCTGTTTTGGATTAGGAGCGAGGGGCCGCTGCTTTCTGCCCCCATGATAAGCTGTGACCCACAGACCCCCCCTCCTCCATTCACCCGCCCACACACACACACACACACACACACACACACACACACACACACACACACACACACAGAGTTATACTCACAGGTGTTTATGGCAGCATGTGGTTTGTATTGTGCTCGGTGCTTTAGCAGGCCGACGCCCGTCATGTCACAAACATTCCACTTTATATTCTGCTTCACGGATTGTTTTGCTTTTATAACTCATTATAACTCCTTATAAATCATTATGAAAGATTATGATTCATTATGAAACATTATAAATCATTATAAATCATTAAGGCGCTTAAATGGGTTCCAGATGTTTAACACTTTATTTGCACAAAGTTAACCCTCTCGACTTACGACACACACCAGACCTTTAAATCGAAATAATCATAAAGAATAAAGAAAGATTTTTAATAAGCATTTTATTAGCTCGTGATTTTATCAGGATTTTGTGTATAAAACAATTAGCTGTAAGAAAGTGAAGGATAACAGGATTGACATTTAGTGATGATTATTATTAATGTTAGATATTTTTTACTCAGTGTTTGTATGAATATAATTAAAAACAGATCTATTTAAATATAAATATATAAATGGATATATTTATCATCCCCCCCCCCCTTTACGGTGTTTTTGGTTTAGTCCGTTACTTATCACACATTAAAGTAGTACCTCATGTTACTGCTCTCTTTACTCTGTTCACTCGTAAATAAAATTATAAAGATAACGCGGATGCGCCCTAGTCGGTGTCACCATGGCAACAAGGACGAGTACCTTTATCCCTGCAAGTGCACATCATTTAAAGTGCACGTCGTCTTTCATCTCCGTTCTCGTGCGGTGTACAGAATGATGGGAAATGGGACGAAATCAGGAAACTTGATCATGTGAACATCACAATGACTTCATAAAAGATGCCGCCTACGTAGGGAGCCTCGTCCCCATCAGAACAGAGAGAGTTAGTGAGGGACGCAGAGACACTTACAGCCATCTGATGGCGACGCAGTGCTGAGACAGAGTCAGCGTGAGCAGAGTGACGGCGCACAGCGGAAACGACACAAACTCGCTCTTCATCCTGATCTGATTGGGTGCGTCTCGGGGCAGGAAGCTTACGACGACGATCACAGGTCAGAGGCCATGACACAGACGGCTTCACTCTTTCTCTAGCTCTTTCGCTCCTTTTTCCTTCAGTCTCTCCTGCTGAAAGAGAGAAAAGAGAAACGTGCAGATGTTTAAATTCTATATATCTCTTCTATCAGATTTCTAACATGAGAAACATCGCCAAAGCCTGAGCGCTCAAACTCCCAGGTGAGGAAGTGCAGAAGTGTAGGAGAGGAAGTGAAGAGGAGGTGAGGAAGTGAAGAGGAAGTGAGGAATTGAAGAGGAGAAGAAGTGAAGTGAAGAGGAGAGGAAGTGAAAATGAAGTGAAAATGAAGTGGAGAGGAAGTGAAGAGGAAGTGAAGAGGAAGTGAAGAGGAAGTGAAGAGGAAGTGAGGAAGTGTAGGAGAGGAAATGAAGAGGAAGTGAGGAATTGAAGAGGAGAGGAAGTGAAGAGGAGAGTTTCTATATTAAATTGTATAATAATTACATTTTATCTTATGATGTCACTTCTGCAAAAATCATTCATGATACATCAAGAAGCTTTAAATGTCATTTTAACCAGAAATGTTCGCACTGAGTCGCTCGCACTGAGTCGCTCACACAGCCGCTCGCACTGAGTCGCTCGCACTGAGTCGCTCGCACTGAGTCGCTCGCACTGAGTCGCTCGCACTGAGTCGCTCGCGCTGAGTTGTCCGTACTGAGTTGTGTGTACTGTCATCTGATATAAAGTCATTGAACAATAATCTGAACATTACACACTTTATACACACTCTTTGAACACTCTATACACACTCTATACATACTCAACACACCCACATATTCTATGAACACTCTATAAACACTCAATACACACACTCTATGAACACTATACAAACTCTATACACACACACATACTCTAAACACACTCAATACACACACTCTGTGAACACACTTTATATACAGTACACTCTTCAAACACCTTGTGGAAGCTCCTCACACTATACACACTCTGTACTCGATGCTCACATTGCTTAAACACGATCTACACACTCTGTAAACTTTATACACACTCTATACACATTACACCCTCTGAACACGCTCTGAAACACACTCTCTGCACACTCTGTATACTCAGTGTACACTCTACACACTCAGAACACACCATACACACATTGTACAAACTCTATATACATTATGTGCACACACACACACACACACACACACACACACACACACACACACACACACACACACACACACACACACTGGATGGTTTAACAGTCTGATGTGTGGAACGTGTTTGAGGATCTGAGGAGCTCGTTTCTGCATCATGGCTCATTTTCAGCTCGTTATAAAAGACTTTTATCACAGAAACGTCTCTAACTCGGGTTTAACGCTCAAATAAAGGAGCTTATTAAACACTGACAGATTTACATTTAACCCTGATTTATAAACCAGGGCCTAATTTTATTTTTCAGTTTAATCCATTTGGTATTTACTGTATTTACAGTCTCTAAATCACTCATCACTACTTTAATGATCCATGTTCCAGCACGAAACACCTTCATTTAACGACTAAATCTGATTCTTTACATTAAACACACACACACACACACACACACACACACACACACACACACACACACACACACACACGTCTAAATAAAACACCGAGACGCTTTTATAACAGATAAATACGCACAAGTTCTCATCACAGTTTAGTAAAATATCAGTTTTATCCTGTATAATATTCACAAAACTCGACTATATTCTACATTTATATTAATAACTGTATTTTTATTTCTAGTTGTTTTGCCACTTCAGGACTTTTCAGTGCCGCTGAGAGCTGAAACCCAGATTTTATTCTGTATATAAGACGACAGTAGAAAGAATCTCTTCTACTCGACTCTCAGACTTTATTTTAGCTGAAACATCTGTAAAAAAAAAAAAAAAAAAACTTTATTTATTTTTACCCGACTCAGTAAAATGCAGCTACAGTGTCGTATTTTCTCTAATTATATAATTAATGAACATCCTCAGGAGCGACTCGTGCACCGTTCTGAGCAGTTACTGTAGACTTATTGTGTGGTTTGGGACGCAGCAGATAAATGTGGTCTCACTAAAGGTAAGAGCTGCGTCCCGACCCCCAGACCGTTCAGCGTAAAGTAAAATGAATAAAACTGTTAAACACTGGAGTTAAACACAGGACTAAAACACTATTAAATACCATCAGGTACGGATTTTATTAATAGCCGTACAGTTTGGGACGCCGACTCACACGTCTCAGCGTTTAGCTGCTTTTACACCACAAGCCACAAACTAGTGCACTAAGGAGTATAAATACTTTTACCAGTAATAACTTAAATTATAATGTCCTATAAAATACTATTTAGTAGCCTGTGGTAGGATGTGGTTTGGGACGCAGCCGTGCACCGAACACTTTCATCCTCACCTTTTTATGCACTGAACCGCACAGAGTATAAATAGCAACGTAAATATATAGCGAGCTCATAGATAAACCGGTTAGTGTACAGTTCTATAGGGAAGACTGTGGTTTGGGACACAACCCTACAGAGGTCATCTTTAAATTCACCTTTTATATATATATATAATATATAAAACACAAAAACAACACAAACTGTGGTTTATTCCTTTTTCTTTTATATATCTATATATGCGCATTTTTATTGCGTCTCTAGTAATAAGCAGGTAATATGCAGTAATAACACACTGTGTAGTGTTTAATAAAGACTATGTGCGGTTTGGGACACAGCCATGCTCACATGTTCACTTCTATATTCTGTCTTAATACACACAGTGATTTAGACGTGTTTATGTTTTTAATCTATGCAGAGTGGTAATAAACATGTAATAAGCGGTAATAAGACACCGTAGAGTGTAACGAGGCAGATTTGAGACGCAGTTCTGCTTCATCCACATTTACAGTCGTTACAGTTAAAAGGCATGATGTATATTTGTGTACATTGCAGTTATAAAGTCTGATTAATGTGCAGTAAGAAACAGTGGATTTGGGACACAGCCATGTGTACAGTGCACTTTAATTCTCACCTTATAGCGAGCAGCTGGACGTTTAAATCCGGGAGAAAACACAAGAGAAAGTTTCCCTTTATAATCCACACACAGATTAAAACCGGGTTAGTGCGCGCGCGTTAATCCGGATTTTACCCGAGCAACATGTCCGGGAGACGGAACACCGAACACCATCATACACCCTAGTCTCCAAATCCTGCCGCGGGACAGCGCGAGCTGGTGCAGTCTCTCTTTTTCTCTCTCACACACACACTCACACACACACACACACACTCTCTCTCTCTCTCTCTCTCTCTCTGCGCGGGTGCGTGTTCTAACCAAACCGACAGCGCGCGCACTTTTATATGTATAGACACACGCGCGCGCGTGCGGCCCCCGGCTTTGATCTCCTCCATGACGTCATGTGTGATTTACATAACAAAGTGTTTAGTTTCTTTATTTCGTATTTTTTACTGTTCACGTTTTGTCTGATGTCGCACGAGGACTCGGTTCCTGTATTACATTATTAGCTTTAATCAGTTTATTACATGTTATTAATCCCTGTTCAGTTCCTGATCATTATTATAATAATAATCTAAACTTAATTATAATATTCATGATTTACATCATTTTAAAACTTAAACAACAACAACAACAACAATAACAACAACAATAATATTTAGTCCGTGAGTTTAAATTTGAATAGCTGACTAAATATTTTTTTACTTCTCTGCACTTTAATTATTATGCTTCAATAATATGAATAATTGTGATAAGTTAATTAAAAAATACTAAAATATATAATAATAAAATAATAATTAAAACGTGATAAACATTGAAGCTTAAATTTAAATATTAACATAGAATCCACGAGGAATGATAATAATTATTTAGACATAATAATAATAATAATAATAATAATAACAACAACAACAACAACAACAACAACAACAATAAATAATAATAATAATAATAATAATAATAATAATAATTATTATTATTATTATTATAATCATAACAACAACAACAACAAATAATAATAATAATAATAATAATAATAATAACAATAATAATAATAACAACAACAACAACAACAACAATAAATAATAATAATAATAATAATAATAATAATAATTATTATTATTATTATTATTATTATAATAATCATAACAACAACAACAAATAATAATAATAATAATAATAACAATAATAATGACAACAACAACAACAACAACAACAACAATAATAATAATAATTAAATACAAATATTCTTATTCTCAAATAAGCTCTTTTCAGTCTGAAAGAGTTTTAGGTCATTTTAAAAGCAGTAATCAGTCTGTAAATCCTGACACTTTCTGTTCTTTTCACTACACACAGATTGTGATCGTTTTGTTCTGCTCTGTGATGTAAAGTCTGTATTGTGTGTCTGTATCACACCGGTGTCCTGTATTACTGCTGAAATTAACCCTGAACCAGCAGCGTGGAGGGAGGACGAGCTGAGCTCCACGTGCGTCTCTGCCGTGGACAAACACGCCGTTCCTTCTTTCCTCTTCTGATGAAAGCAGGTTTATTCCAGCAGGACCGTGAAGCTTCCCCTCGGCTGCCGTGTCTCAGCTCACGTATCTCCTTCTTCGTGTTCATCTATCAATAAGATCACAGAGAACCTTCGGTGACGATCGAGCTGAGAAACTCGTGCGTTTTTGTAGCCTCTGTAACGTGTGTTCATGCGTAACGTCGTTAACTCGATGCAGCACTTCATATTTTTGCAGTGAAGGTAATGATCAGTTTAACAGTGACGGCGTCGCTATAAACGTCTCCCTGTTCTCGTTCCCCCGATTTACTATTCTTCCGATTAACCATAAAATCCGTTATACGAAACAGGGCTAAAGTCTTATCTCGTTACGATTCGAACAGAAATACAGATTTACATCATTAACCACATGAAGCGAATATTTCATTCTTTTTTATTTGATGCGAGAACAAATTCCACAGCAAAGATGTCATGAAGCCATGGAGTTCCTGTTCCAGCAGAAATCTAACCGTTACTATTTATTAGCAATTACAGAAAGACGCTGTACTTTCTGTCCGTTTATTGTTACATTTCCTCTTGTGAAGCAGCTAGAAACAGACCTCTCTACATCTTCAGCTTAACAAGAGAAACAAATAAGACACAGAAACGTTTACAGCTTTACCTCAGACTGCTGACGCCGGAGACTCCTTCAGGTTCGTACAGGTTTGCATGGAGCATCCATCATACACATCACCGTTACTATAGAAACGCTAAGGCATCAGAGCGGGCTCGTTAACGTAAAGCCGATGTGACGTTGCTCTACTGTTGGAGAGAATTCATCACCACAAAGCGACAGACTGGATCCTCCTGTCTGTGATCTGGTGTGTAGCTGATGGTAAACTATGTCAAATTGATTGGATTTAGCTTTCTGGGTCAGTTAGCGCTCGTCTTTGATCAGACGTTTAAAAAACTGTCAGCACACAAGGACTTGTTCAGCGTGACCGGATCCTCGTCGCTCACGCGTGCGTTCACGTTAATCGAATCAACTTTAACTGCATTTTCCAATAAGTGACACAAAGTCCAGAGTGACCTCATGTGACCTTCGCTTCAGAGCAAAAACACGCTCATGTGTCACACCTTTAAATTATTACACAGAGAAACTTCAAGGTTTCAGTCGATTCCACAACAATCTGTCTGAGGCACGTCTCAGACTCAACGGTCACATTTAGACATAATATTCTCATTGATACCTGGAGCATTGTCTCTCTCTCTCTCTCTCTCTCTCACACACACACACACACACACACACACACACACACACACACACACACACACACACACACACACACACACACACACAGAGGCTGTGTCGCCTGACCTCTGATCTCTTGATAACTTTTACTACCAGAGGTTAATCTCGTTGGATGTAAGAAACGAGAGCCGAGTTCAACTTTCCACTGAAACCCGATGGGAAAACAAACAAGGCATATTGTCTCACTTTAAGCTCCGCCCACAACACAGTGTTTACACACTGCACAAACGTGGACGCAATCTCAAACGCCGGCTTCTCTCTGAATCGACCCTTCACACCGAGAGCGATCCTTCATTCCTGATAAAGCAGCTTTGTAGACATTAAAAATGACTGAAAGAGAAGACGACCTTCTTTAATAAATATTCAATTGTAACCAGTGGAAAACTGCTGCGGTGTAAAAGGAATAAAACCCTGTGGGTGTGTGTAAGAGGAACCTTGTTGTTGTGACGTGTGTGTTTATAAAATGTTATTGTATTGATGATCCGGTCCCCAATTCTGTTCTGAAGCAATGTCTACTGCCCTGAAGGCCCTGTGTTCAAAGTGAACTTGGACAGAGGCGAGAAAATATCACCCACACGCCTCCACACAAGGAGAGCGAGAAACCTCCAGTGACACTGAACTGTGAACAGCTGAAACCTGTTTACTGGGTCACCAGGAGCTGAAGATGAACCTGAAGTAGGATGAAACGTCTACACTGATGATTTAACACACAGGCTCTCAATTCCTGTCTCATTTGAACTACTGACAGAGTACACACACACACACACACACACGTATGTATGTATATGTGTGTGTGGGTGTGTGTGTATGTATGTATGTGTACGTGTGTGTGTGTGTATATATTTGTGTGTGTGTGTGTGTGTGTATGTGTATGTGTATGTGTGTATTTGTGTGTGTGTGTGTGTGTGTGCATATGTACTAAAAGATAAAGCCCTAGAAGAAGCTGGTGTTCAGCAGGTGTTGGTTGTCTGGTGTGTTCAGACCCAGGCTGTGCTGCTGCTCTCTCACTGTGTGGCTCCTGGTTCAAGTCTCAGCTGAAGAAACCCTGTGCTGAATCTTTTACAGTCTGATCACTCATCATGTGTGAAGAACAATATAAATGTCACAAACAGCAGTGTGTCGGCGTCCCCCTGTGGCTCAGTGGGCAGGTGAACAGGTCTCTCACCTGGAGGATCAGGGTTCACGTCCTGCTTCAGGTGAAACTTCTTTATAAACACACTTTGAAGCAGCTTGTTGGTGTAAAGAAGAAGATAAATGTTTAACAAGAGCAGACAAGCAGCCAGCAGGTCCTGGTGGCTCAGTGGGCAGGTGAGCAGGTCTCTCACCTGGAGGATCAGGGTTCACGTCCCGCTTCAGGTGAGTTTTAGGACCACTTTAAGGTGGAGCGGTGACGTGAACTGAAAGATAAATGTTTAAAAAAAAGCAGCGTTGTCAGAAAGCTCTGATAGCTCAGATGTCTAAGGGTGCGTCCCTCTGTGGTGTCACGCCACACAGGATCGAGACCACCTGCAGGGGAGCTGAGGGGCCGGAACCCAGTGGGGCTCTAAGTCTGGCAAAGTGAGAGAAAGAGAGTGAAAGCCAGCAGGTCCCACCTGGGGCTCCTGGAGAGGTGAAGGGTGGGGTTATGTTACTTTGGGCGGGGCCTTGTCTATTTATTTATTCATACATTTATATTTATATTTATTTATATATTTCCATTTATTTATTTATTTATTAACTTCTTATATACATACACACTTTTTTCTAATTTATCCTTATTCCTATATATCACCCCCCCCTATATATCTCTCTTTATCTTTCTCTTCCTTCCTATATATTTCCATCTCTTTCCTGTTTGCTGGTTTTTACTCTACGTTACATTTGAGTATAAAACTTTGACACTGTGAGACTTCACACTGTTGCTCTGGACTGTTTGACTTCACTACATTATTTTACTGATTTCTTCTCAGCATCACATTTGTTCTACACTCCAATAAAATGATCTCAAAGTCTCAAGACCTGGGACTCGAACCCTGACCTTCATCACCACACACACACCGTCACCACCACACACCCACTGAGCCACCGGTGCTGAGCGACTGCACACGTCTCTATGTGACGTCTTCATGGTGTAGAACATGTCACTGAGGTTCAGGGAGAAAAGAAACCAGGTGCAGGTTTGAACCAGCGACAGCAGGGACACGAGACGAGAGCTTTAGCAGTGAGCCACTGATCCTCACACACAACATCCAACCTGCACTGACCCTCTACAGCCTCCTCACATCTCCCACAGAACACTCTTCTGGATTCTGATTGGTCAGGAGCTCTTCTTTAATCGTTTCTATGGTAACAGCTGAGGTGGGGAAGTAAGGAGTCTCCAGATTCAGAGCTTTGTACCAGTCAGAGGTGAAGCCGAGGCGTTCCTCAGGACAGAAGAGTTAGCAGAATTACAGACAGATATTTCCTCCCAAACACATAAACACTGTCAACTTTTGACCCTGAAGATTCCAGAAGATCACAGGAGGACATAATTCCCATCAAATGTCCTGCTTTATTGAGGAAGAAGGATATTTTTTTCCATTTATTAAGGAAGCCACAGGCTTTGACATGAGAACAGTGTGTGTTCTTCTACAGTGGACCGTTTATGATTAAAGCCACTTTCATTTCAGTTAAACACACACACACACACACACACACACACACACACACACACACACACACACAGCTCAAGTCAGTTTTATTCGGTCAGTGTTTTAAATTCATGTTACAACAAATACTATAATAATAATAAAATATCAGGAGCACAGAGATGTGAAGACACGATAAATCTGTGACTAACAGAGACGACATCATGAAGCTCCTTCCCCACTTCAGATGTTCATGTGGCTTTGTGTCTTCAGAAGTCTCTGTTACTGCAGAACAAACAGAGTCGGAATGAGTGTGACATCAAAAGCCCAGCAGTGTGTGTGTGTGTGTGTGTGTGTGTGATGGAGAGCTTTCTGCTGCCTGACTGTTTGAACTGAGAGGAAATCCATCACCAGCTGCTGTAAATACGCTCCTCTCTGCTTCCTCCAGCTCGCCGCCTCCTTGCTTTTGAAATCCGTCACATTTTATCGAGGCATTTCATCAGATAAACAGGCCACAAAGAGACGCCTCGTAAATAGATTGTCTAACTCTCAATCGGCTAAAATATAAACGTTTGTCGTTCTCACAGGAAGTTTGTTCTTTGTTGTTGTTGAAGCACGAAGCGGATTTGGTCGTCACTGACGTTTCGCTTACTGACTGATTGCTTTGTTTGTATTACACAATATTCTGATCTCTCATTAGACTCACGTTTATTATGAGGAAGTAAAAAGGGGTGTGTGTGTGTGTGTGTGTGTGTGTGTGTGCGCGCGTGTGAGGTTGTGAAAACACAGCTAAGGAGAATCCCTCTCAGCAGGAGCGGGCTGTTCTGTGGCCATCGAGCTGCTGGTCTTCAGAGGGTGCCATTTGTTTCGGAGCTCCTCTCCATCTCTCAGGCCTCGGGTTCCTTTCATGTAGCAGATGGAGGATCTTCTCTAAACATTTCCTGTTGACTTCATGGGTTTCGGGGACACAGGTGACTCGGCCCATGTACAGAGGACACGGTCCTGTCCGGTGCTGGTCACACCGAGGTCACACTACTGTAGCAGACACACTGACAAGATTAACACAAATAACGTGTGTGTGTATGTGTGTGTGTGTGTGTATGTGTGTGTGTGTGTGTGTGTGTATGTGTATGCATGTGTATGCATGTGTCTGTGTGCGTGTGTGTGTGTGTGTGTGTGAGACTGTAAATGTGCTGCTCATCTGTTACACCTGTATTTACAGCTTCTGCTTTAGTCACCATGTCGCTCGACCATCAGCACTAGAGATTCCACACCAGTGAACTTCATCAGAATGTTTCATCCTTTCACACGGACACACGGACACACTTACATCACGGACACACGGACACATTTACATCACGGACACACGGACATCACGGACACATTTACATCACAGACACACGGACACATTTACATCACGGACACACGGACACATTTACATCACGGACACACGGATACATTTACATCACGGACACACGGATACATTTACATCACGGACACACGGACATCACGGACACATTTACATCACAGACACACGGATACATTTACATCACGGACACACGGATACATTTACATCACGGACACACGGATACATTTACATCACGGACACACGGACACACGGACATCACGGACACACGGACACATTTACATCGCGGACACACGGACACATTTACATCACGGACACACGGACACACGGACACATTTACATCACGGACACATTTACATCACGGACACACGGACACATTTACATCACGGACACACGGACACATTTACATCACGGACACACATCACGGACACACTTACATCACGGACACACGGACACACGGACACATTTACATCACGGACACACGGACACATTTACATCACGGACACACGGACACATTTACATCACGGACACACGGACACATTTACATCACGGACACACGGACACATTTACATCACGGACACACGGACACATTTACATCACGGACACACGGACACACTTACATCACGGACACACTTACATCACGGACACACGGACACACGGACACACTTACATCACGGACACACGGACACATTTACATCACGGACACACGGACACACTTACATCACGGACACACGGACACACGGACACATTTACATCACGGACACACGGACACACGGACACACGGCCCTACACAAGGCAAAGAAACAAACCAAAGGAGCTTTTTAGTGTAAAGAACTAAACTAGAACTGAATCAGAGCAACAGGCTGAATTTAAGTTGGAGAAATTTATTAAACAGTTGAACATTAAGTGTTCAAGTCTCAAATCGTCTCCTACACACGCACACGTACGCTCACACGTACGCTCACACGTACGCTCACACGTACGCTCACACGTACGCTCACACGTACGCTCGCACACGCTCACACGTACGCTCGCACACGCTCACACGTACGCTCGCACACGCTCACACGTACGCTCGCACACGCTCACACGTACGCTCGCACACGCTCACACGTACGCTCGCACACAGACACACACACAGACACAGAGACACACACACGCTCAGACAGAGACACACACACACCGAGACACACACAGACACACACACACCGAGACACACACAGAGACACACAGACACAGAGACGCACACAGAGACACACACACGCTCACACCGAGACACACAGACACACAGACACGCTCACACAGACACATACAGAGACGCACACAGACACACACAGAGACGCACACACGCTCACACAGACACACACACAGACACGCTCACACAGAGACACACACAGACACACACAGAGACACACACAGACACACACAGAGACACACACACACACACAGACACGCTCACACAGAGACACACACACACACAGACACGCTCACACAGACACACACACACACAGACACGCTCACACAGAGACACACACAGACACACACAGAGACACACACACACACAGACACGCTCACACAGAGACACACACACACAGACACGCTCACACACAGACACACACACACACACACAGACATGCTCACACAGACACACACACACACAGACACGCTCACACAGAGACACACACACACACACAGACACGCTCACACACAGACACACACACACACACACAGACATGCTCACACAGACACGCTCACACAGAGACACACACAGACACACACAGAGACACACACACACACAGACACGCTCACACAGAGACACACACACACACACAGACACGCTCACACAGAGACACACACACACACACAGACACGCTCACACAGAGACACACACAGACACGCTCACACAGAGACACACACACACAGACACGCTCACACAGAGACACACACACACACACACACACACAGACACACACACACACAGACACGCTCACACACAGACACACACACACACACAGACACACACACACACAGACACGCTCACACAGAGACACACACACACACACACACAGACACACACACACACAGACACGCTCACACACACAGACACACACACACACAGACACGCTCACACACAGACACACACAGACACACACAGAGACACACACACACACAGACACGCTCACACAGAGACACACATGCTCACACAGAGACACACACACACAAACAGAGACACACACAGAGACACACACACACACACACACAGAGACACACACACACAAACAGAGACACACACAGAGACACACACACAGACACACACAGACACAAACACTTCCCTGGATCCACAATGCAGTGTTTCTCTGGTGCCGTGTTTGATCTTTCCACTTGTGAATGATAAAGTAGGTGGAGAAACAAGGAAGTAAGACGTGAAACAATGGAGGCTTGTTCCCGAGTCGCATGAAACATGGGTGAAAAATTAAACTGCAGTCCAGCACGAGGGCCAAATTCTGTACGGTCCTCTGTCTGTCTGTGTGTGTGTGTGTGTGTGTGTGTGCTTGATTTTTAGATCATTTCCTGAGTAACAAGATGAAAGTGGTGTTCCTCATGTGAGAGGGTGAGTACGGATGAAACACGCTGCTGATGGTCCTCCTGGGACGTGTCCTCCTGCATGAGACGAAGCGTCTTCCAGACTAAACATGTCCAAAAACGGCTTCCACACCGAATCTGAAGTTAATGTAACGAGCCACAGCAGGAAGTGGATAATGTGTAGTTTTTTTTATTTCCTTAGAAGGTGTAGTGAAGTGTGTGTGAGAGCTGCAGAGTCAGAACATCTCCAGGTGTGTGAGAACATGTTTTAACAGAATGAGGAACACAGCAGACTCGGTGGGAGGTGAGGGCTCGGCCTGGCCGTGAACACGCCGCCGCCGCGTGGGTTTAAGGGGCACAAAGTGGCTGCAGGACGAACAATAGATAAATTGTGGCACTACATCTGCTTCTGATCGATCGGACCGGGTCGGGATTAGAGAGGAGAAAATCAGAACAGGGTTATGAAGAGCTGAAAGCCAATCCACGGGGGTGGGGCGGGGCAAGGTGGGGGGCCGGGGGGGCAAAGCGCACAGGACCGTAACTCTATCACCCCGTCTCGCATGGTAAATCCTGCTGAGATCAAAACCCCCACACCGCTTCTCAAAAATAACCCAATTAATAAGCAGCACAGTTTCCTAATGCGCTCGGAGTGAGGAGGGAAAAACACACAATTATTGTAGGAGGGGGGGGGGGCGGGGGGCAGCTACACACACACTTCTGTTTAAATACACAGCACAAAGAGAGGAAAACAAAGACGGGGGGGGCGGGCAAAGCAAATGAGCTCTAAGAAAGAGAGAGAGAGAAAGAGAGAGAGAGAGCAACACAGAAATAGAGAGCAAAACAGAGAGAGCGACAGAGAAAGAGAGGGAGAGAGAGAGAGACAGAGAGAGACAGAGAAAGAGAGAGAGACAGAGAGAGACAGAGAAAGAGAGGGAGAGAGAGAGAGACAGAGAGAGACAGAGAAAGAGAGGGAGAGAGAGAGAGACAGAGAGAGACAGAGAAAGAGAGGGAGAGAGAGCGAGACAGAGACAGAGAGAGAGAGAGAGACAGAGAGCGAGACAGAGACAGAGACAGAGAGAGAGAGAGAGACAGAGAGCGAGACAGAGACAGAGAGAGACAGAGAGAGAGAGAGAGAGAGAGAGAGATTACAGACTAACAGATTAAAGTGATTTGGTCTCATTACAGATCGGATCTCAGCAACACGAGGTTCTACTCGCTGTGAACATGAAGCACTTCACTGTGTCTCGAGTCTGATGGAGAACTGGACTTGAACTCCAGTGAAGCTTGGACTCGCTCTGGGGTGTGTGGAGGGGAGCAGACTGAAGCTCAGCACTTACAGCTAACAGCTCCAGGGCTTGAGGCATTCTTCTTCTGTCCTGCAGATTAAAGCACATTTTTAGGTGACCTTTGACCTGTGATATCGTGAACATCGGTCTGCTGAGTCTTTAAGGCGAAAGTAGGACCGTCATCTGACGGGTCAGTAAATAAAACCCAAACTTGTCTCAGCCACAGAAATGTGCTCAGGTTTTGTTCGGAATAAAACAGATCTTAAAGGTTCTTCTGAAATTCCTAACAACTAAAACTGATGTTTCTTCTCATTTCTACCACAAAATAAAAACTGAAATGATGAAACTGACATTACTGAAATATTGGTGACTGTTCTGTGAATGTTCTCATGAAGATCTACACAAAATCCTGGAGGTTCTCTGGTTTACCATCTGGACCAGCCCTCGAACACACCGTTCCAGAAAGAAGAACGCTCGAGGAACCGTTCTCAGTACGTGTTAATTGCAGTTCCATACTCCAAACTATTGCTGGTTATTTTCTCCTTAACTCCTGAAGCCTGGCAGGAGACCAACATTGAGCTTCAGGAAAAAAGGCTGATTGGATAATGAAGGGCTCACGGCGTCCATACGAACAAAGACTTTAGCTCAGTGTTAAACATCTGACAGCTTCCAGCTACACGAGGGAACATTTTACTAAACTGCCTTCGATTATGCAATTAAAATGTAAAGAAAGGTTTAATGTCCAACGACGTGGTCCACAAACACAGGAGAGGTTCTCGTAGCCGAGAGCGAAGCCGAGCCACTCGTCCTCTCGGATTTCATAACTCCTGATTAAATAGAATGGGGTTTAAACCACAGCGAGATGCGGCTGATAAATTCTACATTAAAATTCCTGGAGTGCAGAGAGAGCGAGAGCCTCCGAGGGCCGCGGTAATCCCGTGTGTAAACGGGGCCGAGGCTCTCGAAGGAGACAGATCCGTTTACTGATGGGATGAAGCTCAGACACGGAGAGAGAGATTTGCCTTTCACACCGACGGAGCGTCACCATCCGGGTCATGGTTCAGGGCAGAGAAAGGAGACTGGGGACAATCCTGAGGAACAGCTGAGACGAGAACAACCTCCAGACGGAATGAACAGGAAGAACCGGAGAGACACTAATCCCACGATCCAGAGCGCAGACGGCAGCTTCGGTGTTAGTGTAAAAGGAACAGAATCCGAAGCTCCGCCCTCATTTACATTAAATACGTTAGCATCGAAATATTTCAGCTACGTTCTGATCATTTATCGTCCGACGACGTTTTATGGTTCTAGCTGAGAAGAGGTTGTGCTGCGGTAATCCAGCGTTAGTCCACAATAAAGTTTAGATACAGATGCAACAAGATCGAGTTCTAATTAAAATAAATAAATAAATAAAAATAACTTTTTTCGTTCACAACGAACACAAACGAAACCCTTTGACCCTCTGGATGTGAACAGATTCACTCAAAGTGACGAGACTCGAGCGTAAGCCGAGATCCGATCAGCATCCAGTGTAAAATCCTGCTTCTAGTTTAACATCTTTTCCATCAAACTGTTCTTAAGACAACGTCGAGTTAAATGATCTGAAATATTCACAGAAATAAAGGGATAGAATTAGGCGTGAAACGAGGTTTAGCCACACCCACAAAAAGGTAAAGCACAGAGAGCTGAAACTGATGAACTGAGGGTGAAGTGGTGAAAGAGACAAGTCTGAGTTTGACTTAAAATCATTTTAAAATAAATCCTAGAGAGCAAGTGGGCGACGGATCGGACCTCAAATCTGTTTCGGACACAGCTTCAACCAGCAAAGCAGATCTGACGGATCCTGGATCCTGTTCCTAAATTCATTAGTCACGGTGTTTAAACACGTGTTGAACACGTTGCAGCGGACCGGGACACGTCCGAATGCTGCGATCGGAAGAAGTAACGAAGACGGAACATGGGCTGGAGATCAGACAAATAAAAAGAACTGATCGCAACCAGGGAAAAAAGGACAAATTCTGCCATCGGATGGAAAACAGCTGAAGGATCCGAAACAGACTCTTGAGGAGAACATCGCAGAAGAGGGATTTTGTTTATTTATTTTCGACATGATGATGATGATGTTAAATTGAATACGTCTCCAGAGGACACACATTTATCACCGTGCCGTACAGAACAATGGGCCTCCCATCAACATCTCGGCAACGTTTACAGCAAACGAACTGATGTGTGTGGAATTGTTTAGTTCACAATTCAGCCGAAGCTCCCGGAGGACCGTAAACCGCCTCGCTCGGGAAAAACCGAGAAAGACACACGGACAAAGACTTGCGGCTTTGTCTATACGCATTGTCTTGGCACAAAGGCGTTCCCTTACGATTACGTTAATACACTCCTCTGAGATTGATTTGCGGCTGCAATTACCGCAGCACGGCCTCGTTACTGCTCCTCTACGACTTTGCTCTCTAACCCTGCCGCCTTTCTCACAAGCAACAAACCTACAAAGGTCAGAGGTCACCGCCGCCCGAAGCCCGTCCCGGGTCCGAGAGTAAAGGAGAACGGTAGACTGATTGCTTCTCTGTGACATCGTAAAGATCGAACCCTTAAAACAATATTCAGTGATGGATCTGTTCTTTCTCTTTCAGTCGTGCCACAAATCACGGACGTGCCGCAGCGAGCCGTGCCCACTGTCTGAAAAGCAGAGGGACAAAAAACCCAAACAAGTCTCCAGAGTAACAGGATTAATGATTAACTCTGTTTAACCCAGCGAGTGGAGACGGAGCACTGCGGTAGGAAGCGGTGGACTAAAGCGGGATTTATGCCAATGGTTTTTTTAATAGAAGAACAAATAAAGCATTCAGGATGTAAAGGAGGGGAACCGAGACACGAACAACTGAACGGGTTTCAGTGCTCCATATATTACGTTTAAGCAAACAATTTAACTTTAACCTCGAGAGGCCTCGTGTCCTCACAGGAAGACGTTGGAATTTGTTAATGCATTACTCACCGCAGTCGTATGAAACTTTCTTCTAGAGACTATTTTCTGTTTTACCCGCAGTGACGCGTCACCGTCACCGGACCTGCTGCAGGATCTGTAAACACTTGAGAAAATCTAAACTACAATAGCTGATGTATAAACCGTGCACCCGAGAGCGTCTGTGAAGCTTAATAACGCACCGTGCGAGTTAATACAGCGACGTCTGTTCAGATCTCGTCAGAGCTGGTGGACGATCCTGTCATTTCCGTGGTCACTTTTTCACTGTAGAGTCGTTCCATTTACTTTATCAGCTCATAGGGTTTGATAAAAAAGGTCAGAGTTACAGGAAATGATCCTCATGCTAAGGTGTGAGGTGGTCCTGCACAAAGCCCAGCTAGATACCACCTCAGGGTTGATTATTTGCCTTTGACAGCTTGTTCCCCCAAAGCACGAACACAGACTACAATAAACTCATCATACTTTAACTACTGGCATTTAAACATGGAGAAGTTCCAAAAAAAAAAAAAAAAAAAAAGTTTATCGATTAAAAACTTTGTACTCAAGATTATAAAGTCTGTTGGTATCTCTCTATAGTCTCTCCATCAGGGACAGATTTATACTTTTAAAATGTATATCCTTATATTTATATTTTTCTGTGAAGCAATTTGTGACAACATCCACTGTTAAATACTAATAAAACTTCTCCAAAGTATGAAAAGAAAAGATTTCCTGACACAGAACTCCAACCGAAGACGAGACGCCACGTTATTTCAAGTCGCTTCACGCACAAAGTCGAAGACTTTATTGAAACAGACACACGATGCAATCAAATGATGAAATTCTGCTATCGTTGATATTTCGACATTCAGATCACATCCTGAGCGTTTGGTTTAAAATGTCGGATATTTCCGTACATTTCGGTTTCTCTTATTGTTAGTGAATAGCGTTAGACTACCGAATATGAAACACCTTTCCGTTTGACCCCTAAGTTCGTGGTTACAAATTCCAAAACTAGAAAATTACAAGCAACTAATAGAAACACAAAGCAATGCTGGAGACCAGAACCCAAAATTATCTTTATTCCTAAAACGTCACGCAAACCAACTATTTTACTAATTAGTCGGTACTCCACAAAGACAACACTGCCATCTTGTGGACAAATCTGTGGCACTGCACTCACAGTCTTATAAAAATAAAAAAAAACGTAGAAAAATCGGTTTCATTTAAATCATTTTTATTTATTTTAGTCAAATATATATATATTTGAATCCTTTGTTTCATACGAAGGATTTTTTGGAGAAAGTGTTTACAGAAACCAATGCATCCAAGTCGAACTGCGAACAAATGAAACTTGTTTTTGACACATAATGGAAAGTAGCATTTCAGCATTTGTGCTGTGTGGACGACCGTGACATGATTCAGGTGATTTAAAACCCACAGGTTATTTGACTAAATGAGCGTAACTGGACTGAACAAGTCTGGATCGTTATTTATTTTTATAGGATTTACAGGATTTAAAAAAAAAAAAAAAAAAATTGTAAAAGTTCCTGAAGATGCTGGGAAGCTTCCAAAAAGCTTGGCTTGAAAGCATTCTTGCAGACAAACTTAGTCCTTATGTTCCAAGAGTCAGGGTAAGGTTTTGCATAAAGGCACAAAGCATTAGAGCCCTGGCTAGGGCATTTATTTTTCTTCCTTTTTCTGCTTTTTTTTTTTTTTTTTTTTTTTTTGGCAAGACATTGGTCCCTGTAGGCAGTCCTCTTTCTTAGTCCACATCACACACACGAGATAAAAATAAGACAACGAAAACTAATAAAACGATTAGATTATACTGAAAGTGTACAGGTCTAATTAGATCTCTAATTAAAACAAAACCAAAAACCCTTAACTGAAACCTACGCTCAAATTTGATCAGCTGTAACCAGGATACAGGAAGTAAAACACTGAGGATTTCAGCAGTATACAACACCCTAATTAATGGAAAGCTAGTTTCAGGGGCAGTTGACAGGGTAACGGTTACCACTCTATAAAGGATACAGCTCGAGTAAAGATCTCTGGTGGTTGAACTCAATGAGACTCTTCTTTCCTTGTCTGATCAAATCCTCTTTTCTGAAACAGGGCAAGATCACGAGAAGCCTGAGAAGAGTCTCGATGTTAGGGAAGGATTCTGCATCTGTGGAATTGAGCGTGTCTAGAAGACCAGCAGGAAGAGGCTGTTCGTCGGACCCCGACCACCTTTCGCGCCACTTCAGGAGCTCCACCTGCAGAGAACTTGAATCTGGGAGATCGTCCTGGTACACCTTGAAGACCTCAGTGTCCGTGCAGCATCCTTCCTTTTTGGATATGACGTAAGGCACAACCTGCATGCAGCGCACGGCTGACAAAGCGCGGTCTGAGCAAAGCTCGGAGATCTCGCAAATGGAGTGATCGATCGCTCCTTTGCTGATGATATCTCTACAGTAAATGATCAAACACTCTTGTGAAGTATTGTCCACGCTGATCAGCAACTTGGAAGCGAACTCGACGGCTTCTTGGTACCAGGTTTGAAGGTGAGTGTCAATGTTGGCTTTCATATCGCTCAGTGAAGTAAGTACTTCCGACAGACTGCTCACAGCTTGATACACATCCAGAGGCTGGCCCTGGAGATTCTGGCTTAAACTTTTTGTCGGACCCAAGACGTTTTTCATGATTACGAGCGTCAAGATGAACTCAAAGTTCTGCAGAATGATGAGAAAGTCACCAGCCTGTGTTTTTTCTGTCTGGATGTCATGATTATCCTTTATATCGTTCAAAGTGAGCATGATGGCTTCCAGGATTTCTACGGTAAGGTCCAGTGTGTCGTGGCACCTCTCCCATTGGCTCCTGCTCAGCCGATCAGTCAGGTCACTGTGCTTCACCGCATTGTGTTGAAACAGGGAAGCGACCATTTTGTGTAATACAGCCCGTTTCTCCTCATCCTCAGTCACCCACTGGAGCATCCTCTCCACCCAGGTGAAGCTGTCTGCTATCTCGGAGATGATACACGATTTGGCCAGCCATGTGTTTAGGGATACGGTGGAGCTGAAAGTGCGTATGGCTTTCGGGTACCTCTGAGACAACAACGTCGCCGCCGCTCTCACTTGTGCCCCTGCAGCACCTACAGTCAGCAGGCTTTGTCCCCGACAGAAGGCCAAGTTCAAGCCCCACTTCTCAGACAGAGCTGCTGTCATAGAATCCACAAAAGCGACAATGTCTTGGTCAAGTGGGACGTAAGCCAATACGTCCTCGCATGGCGTCTTGTGTTTCTGCAAGTAACAGATTCCTATGGGGATATACGTATGTCCTTCTATCTCTATTTGCTGTTCACAAACAATAGAAAAGAACTTTGCATTTTGAATTTCACTGAAAAAAGCCTCTTGAGTAGGGCTGCTGTAGAATGACAAGACCCCCTTGTGGGGTTCAGTGCTATCTTCACCCGTTGCTTGTGCTACTTCTTTGGAGGGATCAGTGCCATCTTGAGCTATTGCATAGGGTTGATCGAGATCTTCTTCAGCAGTTTTATGCTTGACTTCCACTTCTGCGAGGCTGTTTGCGTCGCCCGTGGCAGTCTGCACAGTGCTGACTTTATTAGCAGGTACGGCCTTACCTACGACATCCGAAGCAGGTACTTTGGACTGGGAAGTCCCATTCTGAGCTGGTGCCACTGCCTGATCGGCAACATCTTGAGCGTCAACCTTTAGGCCAGTATCTTCAGTTTCTGCTTTGACATCTTCAATACGATCCACGGGTGCATCCTTGATTTCTGTGATGGGTTCCGTGGTGATATTATGGGCCATTTCTTTGGGTTCATCTTGGCTCTCCATCACAATGTCCTGCACTGTACCTGCAGGTTCTTTTTCTGATGCTGCATCACACTCCATGGGGACATGTTCAGCTGTTGACTCTGTAGGACCTGTGCTCTTGTCTGTCGCAACACCATTATCTGACTCAGTGGTATCCATAGCAACATCCTCGGCTGCTGGGACGTGCTGTGTGGTGACCGCTTGCTCAGCTGTAACAGACTCCACACACTGCACTGTTGCTGTGCAATTTGTAGCATCTGGCGATGTTGTTTTTGATTCTTTAGGGCCACGCTGGTCATCCAAGGTAACGTCATTTCCTGTTGTCACAGGTTGTGTGGTGACGTCCTGTACATCGGCACTGGAAGATTTCTGGTCCTCTGCTGCAGTCAGAACCGAGACACCCTGAGCTGTGTTGGTTTCACTGCTTATATCCTGAGGTAATGTTACTGTTTTCACAGTCACTTCCAGGGCTGTTGTGGGGTCATTACTTGGGGAGTCTACTTGAATTGTTTGGGGTTGCATTGTTGAGGCTTCAGACCCTGTTCTGTTATCTGAGGCTTTATTATGGACCACTGCTGAAGACTGTGCTACTGCCGAATCACATTCTTTGGGGAGATCCTGTCCTGCTAGATCTGGCTCAGTGGTCATGCTTTGGGCTGCTGTTACAGGCTCTGTGGTGACACACTGTGCTGCTCTGGCGATCTGAGGTGGCTCTATGGTGATTCCCTGGATTAACTGGGCTTCATTTTTTGAAGTGCCATCTTGTCCAGTTGTAACAAGTTCCTTGGTGATCTCATGGGGTACCGCAATTGGGTTTGAACTGGCACCATGACTGGCACCATCTTTGTCAGCGACACCCTGGAGTGCAGATTCTGTGAACACACTCTCGGTGACATCCGCTGCATCTGCAACAGGTTCAGTGATGTCATTTTCAGCTGCCATGCTCAGGACACCTTGTTCTACTGCTTCATGTTCAATAGCAACATCTTTGTCTCCTCTAACAGGCTGTGCAGTGACCTCATCTTTCGGGACATCCTGAAATACCGTAACAGACTCTGTGGAAGCGACCTGAGCTGCCACTTCAGATCCAGGCTCTATGTTGACACTTTGCTCAGTAATGACATCCTTGGATGTCTCTCCAATTCCAGGCTCCATGGAGACATCCTCTGCTGTACCTAGATCTGGAATGACATCCTGTGCCGATGCTAACGGCTCTATAGCGACTCCCCGGGCTTCCATTTCTGGCTGTGTGACAGCATCCGGTGCCACCGCCATGACTTCCATGGCGGCATCCTCGGCTACAGCGATCGGTTCTGCAGTTACTCGCTCTGCACTCTGGTCTGACCCTTCTGATTCTACCAGTTCTACAAGCGCCATGGTGACATCCTGGGATGCTGTGGTAAGCAGTGTGGTGATATTTTGGGCTTTGACCTCATTTAGAAGCTTTACATTTCCATTTTGTAGCTCTGCGGTTGTAGCCGGAGCTGTCGCCTTGTGCTCTTCGGAAACATCCTGTTCGACTGACGTGACGTCAGGTGCAGTCACGGTGGAGGAACCGATTTCAGTGTCGTTTGAGCGGCTTGCTGCTGACTGACCAGTTGTGCTGATGGATGAAGATTCTTGTATCTCAGCTCGTCCGTTGGAAGCAGTTATTTCCATGGCACCGTCCTTTGGAGTAGCGGTGGTGCTAACTAACAGATCAGTGCTTAACTCTGGAAGCAGAAGGAAAAGCATTTTAACGATGACCAGTTAAATTACAAGGTACGATAAATGTTACAATAGGATGAAGATTCTGAGAGCGTGATTATATGTTGCACACCTTCAGTGTCGCACTGTACGGTCGTTGTGGGCTGGTCTTGTGCGATGACTGGAACTGTGCCGTTTATTAACTCCGAAACCCCGAAGGTGGTAATACTGGCCTTTTCCTCTGAGGAAACCCCATCGACGTCTGCAGAAAAAAAAATACATCATCATCATCTTTACAATTTACGACTCTTTATTGTATCCGGTAGAAAAACTACTCACCACTCTCCATTTTCATAGCACAGAGATTCTCCTTTACCTGAAAATGTCAAATACCGAACACAGCTTTAGTACAAACAAAAACAACAAATAAATCAGGTTAAATTTCTGATATAATATACACGTATACACACCGGAGCAAGAAAGCCGTGGCTCTTTTCATCAAGTTCCATACATTTGTCGATCACTTGCTCCAAAGTCCGCAGCATGGGATAATGCATAAGAAGCATTACAGTGTTGGTCTTGTCGGCACCTTCATAGTCGTTCCCGATCAAGCTCCTCAACGAGTTAAGAGTGGTCTTCATCAGATCACACTCCATGCTAATGCTAGGCAGCACGGCAACAAGCCTCAGAAGAGTAGTCACATTGGGGTGACCCTTAGCTTCAGGGTGGTGCAGAGTCTCTGAGATTGAGGTGGGCAGTGAACTGTCCTGATACTTCTCTTGCCATACTGTGGCCCAGGCATTAATTTCTTCCTCTGCTGCATCTGGTTCAGGTAGATCACTTTGGTAGATAGTATACAGCTTATCCGGTGCTTCTGCGAGAATGGGCAGAGGATTGCACGTGGGAAGCAGAGAAAGGACCCTGAGGGCTTTCAAGTGACACTCTGAAAAGTTGAACTTCATTTCCTCGATCAGACCGCTCAAGACAGGTAGGCTGACCGTCTCTCTGTAACCCACCTCCGGAGTGTCGTAGCTGCTGACCGTGTCCGGATACGACAGAGCTCCGGCGACTTTGGCAGCAAGCTGGGTTGCCTCCTCGAACCAGGTATTGTTCACCACACTGATGTTCTCTAACATCTTAACGAGGGACTCGATAATAACAGGGATCTTCTCCAGCTCACAGATGATGTCGGCCGGATTGCCACAGCGGAACACCGTGCTGCAATTCCGTAGAGGAGAGCAGGCGTTCTTCAGGATTACGAGAGAAACAACGAAATCTGATTCCCTGATGGCTGTGGAGAGCATCAGCGCATGTATCGACATGCTGTTACTCCAGGAACCGTCGCTGTTGTTGCTAACAGAGTCCAGACAGGTCAGGACGCCCTCCAACATGTCCACCAAAACGTCAAAGAAATCTTCTCTTTTTTTCCACTTGGACAAACACGTTTCCGGGACCTCTGCGAGGGCTTCACGAGGCGTGTTCAAGAGACCTTCCCTTGTCTGAGAAAGCTCGACGTACAGTCTCGGTGACTGGTCAAAGAAAAGCAGAAGGTCCTCGACTACACCAAGCACCTTTACGATGGGATCGTTTTGAAGGCTTACTGCTAGCCAGTAAGCAAGTCCACACGATTCACTTGGTGTGTTCACAGCCAGAGGAAAGTTCTCCAGGAAATCTAAAGATAGCTTTCTCAGTCCTTGTCCCACAAAACCCATACACATGAAGGACTGGCCACGACAGCACCCCATCTGGAGTCCCCACTCGTCTGAGAGAACGCTCGATAGAGTCTTAGCTTGGGTATCTGGATCCGAGCTCGAATCTAAGGGCAGGAACCCTAAAAACTCTACTTTGGGAGTGAAATTGTCAACATACCGGACAAACACAGGAACGTACTTCTTGTCATCCGCACACACCAGCTTGTCAGTAATAATGGAAAAAAACGGAGATTCTTGAACTTCTGAAAGGATTGTTTTTCTCATTGCCTTCACAATATTGTCCAGCACATCTGAAAAATGCTTTGTGTTCTCCTGGTCCCACCGACACATCCCAAGCTCTTGCACGACCGAGTCTTGCTCTTCCTCGGGAAGTTCAGACAACAGGCATTTTTTCCGGGCCAGCCTGGCCGCCACCACGAAGACCTGCTGAAGGTTGTCTACAGGCTGGTCAGAGTGACTGTTCTCATCTAAAGGCTTCGCTTGCAGTTCCTCCATCAGTACAGCAGGTAGAACTTCAGGAACCTGCTGGGTCTCCATTTTGTTGGATGCAGCTGTACGGTTATCTAAAAAAAAAAAAAAAAAGTGTCACACAAAAACTTTTAGCTACTTGAAAATGTTAAAACCAATTAATACGGACAGTCTTTACGAGAAAAAGGCACGTACCTTCTGCCTTTAACTCATTGAAGTCTGGGAGCCTTTTAGTAGATCTTTCCAGTTGAACCTCCATCTCCTCTTCGTTGTGGTTGTCTATTGTGAATAGGAGAAGATGTTAGAATGACTTATCAAAATGGCCAAATTTAAATAATAATAATTAGATTTGTAAAGTTCATCGTGACAAACTTTGATGTTGGCTTTGACGGTACAAGTATTCGCAAAGGCGATGCTTTTTGGTGGCGGGTGGACATAAGGGTCAGTGTTAATTTTGGAAGCAAGTAGACAGAAAGCTAGGGTGCCAAAACATTTGGAGGTAAGAGGAGACGAGCATGTGACGCCATCAGAATACCCATGAGGAAGTTCCCCTCATTGTTCTGAGTGTTTTGATATGTCACATGTCCATGTTGTAAAAAGTTTTTTGATTTAGCATATTTTGGGGGCGGGGCTGCGGGACAACCAAAAGGCCAGTCGGTACACCGATTTAAACCTTTATTCAGAGTATCACCCTAAAGGAGCTGGTCGAGTTATAGACCTCCAAAATTTATAAATGGGAGTCTATGGGGAAAAAAGGCCACTTTGAGACCCGGTACCGGAAGTACCGGTACTCGGATCGCTAACAAACTTCAGACCAGCGTCTACAACATAACCGAATTTGGTTCATGTTGCTTGAAAGCTCTAGGAGGAGTTACTCTTGATAAATTGTCGTCTAAGCTTAAACAGGAAAACAGAATGTTGGCTTCTACAAAGCGACATCCTAATAATAAAGTGCTAAAGGACGACTAAGGAACGGAGAGATGCTGACATACCTTCAGCTCTTATCTCCGAATTCCTCAGAGTTTTTGCTTCTTTGTCCTAAGTGGAATAAATAGACATCAACTGTTTTAAGCATTTTAATATTATTTCCAAACAAGATCAAAAGTATAAAAAAAAAGGATCCTTACCAGGCAGATGCCTTCCAGTGTCTTTGGGGTTACTTTCAAACACTGCGTCACCATCCTGTCCAGATCTCTGTTAAAGTTTATGCCCACCTGAAGCATGGCTAAACACGGAGTCCTGTCCTTAGCGTAGGTGCTCCTCAGGTAGTCCTGAAACATCTTGTGCCGCTTTACTTCTCCGCAGTGCTCCAGCGTGGTGCTGGGTAACACTGACATGATCTTCAGCAATGTGTTAATGTTGGCAAAATACTGCATGAGTGGCAGGCGGAGAGTCTGAAAGATAGTGTCCGGGATCGTCGGGGAAACCACTTTGGTTTTCCACTTAACCTTCCAACAAGAAAGTTCTGTGAAGAAGTTGTCCGGATCCGGAAGGTCGCCGACGTACAACGGAGGCTTCGACTTCAGGCTTTCAAAAGTGTAGCTCATGGTTACAGAACACGGGACCAGAGATAAGAAATTGAGAGCCTCTTTGTGGTCGTCTGAAAAATGGTCCTTGACAGAGTTAATGACGTAATCGACCAAAGGGACACTGATGGCATCTTTGTAGTACCCGCCTGGTTTTAGCAGGCTGTCCCGGGGACACGGTACGCTCTCAGGCACTTTAACCTGCACCCCTAAGTTCTGAGCAAAAGAACATGCTTCATCGAACCAGTTCTGGTGGAAGACTTTAATGTTAGTCTTGAGTCGGTTGAGTGTGGCTACGATGCCACTGATCTGGCAGAGCTGTGAAGCGGCGCTGAAATGGTCTTTCTGCAAAGCTGCGCTAAGTTCTCTGGTGAAAGACGAGATGTTCTTCAGAGCCACTATCGCCACGATGAAGTCAAAGTCTCGGATCAGTTGTAGAAGTTTCTTCGCTTGGTTGATGACGGCTAAACTCCAGGTCAGCGGACCGCTGTTCTGGAACCTCTCCAGACAATCGACCAGAGGTTCCAATATCTGAGAGAAGACATCGTAGGAGTCGTGCTTCTCCTGCCAAGAGGAACAGAAGTTCCCTTGAAACTCGTGAATCTTCTCGTAGCTCTCGCGCAGACCAACAGCTATGACTTGGTCCAGCTGTTTTTCAAGTTCAGGTGAGCCGCTGAAAAATAACACTATCTTCTCAAGTATATCTAGGGCTCTGCTGATGGCGGGCACCGGGACCGTCATCGACCACCACGTGTTAAAAGAATAACAGGAACAGTGGGTGCATATTGCGAGAGGATACTTCTCCTGAACTTTGCATGCGAAGGCCTTGAGCTTGTACGAGATTTCCCCGGACCCCATGTAAGCCTGGCCTCTGCAGTATTTGAAATCGAGATGCCATTCCTCGACGACGATGTCGAACAGGCGCTCGCACATCGCCTCGGTATCGAGGTTCGCTTCCACGAATCCCATCAGCTCCAGATGCATGACATCGAAACTGTCTACAAACCGGAGGAACAGCGGGAGGAATTCGGTCTCGCCAAACTTTACCACTCGATCGATGAAGAGAGAGAAGAAAGAATTTCCTGCTTCACAGAGAATCCCATCCTTCACGACGTCCGCGCACACTTTCAAAACTTCGTTCATTTCAGATTTGGTCACATATTCGACCTCGCCCTCTGGGCCGCCCTGAAACTGCCTGTTCTGGCTGTTACACGCTGCAGTGAGCGCAGCCTTCAGCGCAGATTTTAACGCCTCTTTATCAGTCCCCGAACACTCGGGTTTCGGCCTTCCCAACTCCATATCCAAAATAATCTCTCTTGGTTCCTCCAGATCTTCCTTCGAGGCATCATTAGTGCTGTTCTCTGTTGCTGGAAAACATGTAAATAAGTCACATACAACATACAACCAGGTAATAATATGAAATGACCCTGACAGTCGGTGGGTAATTTGTTGGGTTGTTTTACCTGAAGGTTGAACCTCCATTACATCATCCTGAGAACACAAAAAAAACATCTATTAAAACTGGACAAAAACAAAAAAGTGAATTAATCAGCATTGAGCAATCGTTAAAAAAAGTGGCAAATGTATTGACACCCAGGACGAGTATTTAATTATTCATTCATTCATTTTCTACCGCTTATCCGAACTTCTCGGGTCACAGGGCGTCATCGGGCTTCGAGGCAGGATATACCCTGTATGGAGTGCCAACCCATCACAGGGCACACACACTCTCATTCACTCACACACACACACACACACACACACACACACACACACACACACACACACACACACTACGGACAATTTTCCAGAGATGCCAATCAACCTACCATGCATGTCTTTGGACCGGGGGAGGAAACCGGAGTACCCGGAGGAAACCCCCGAGGCACGGGGAGAACATGCAAACTCCACACACACAAGGCAGAGGCGGGAATCGAACCCCCGACCCTGGAGGTGTGAGTCGAACGTGCTAACCACCAAGCCAACGTGCCTCCCCCAGTATTTAATTAAATGAATTTGTATTTCTTTGTATTGCTTCTCTCTCTCTTTTCCAGAAAATATCTGAGATTTTAAAGTCCCCACCCCCCACCCCCGAGTTCTGTGGCTTGTTCTTCCATCAAACAGAAATGATCAGGGACATAAGTAGTAGTCTATAATTGGTTTTCTTGTGTGTCTTGAATTAAAAAGGATTCATAACCCTGAGGATTTAAAGCAACCTTAAGATGGATGTTTATTATCCAAATATTTAATTCATTAAGTGTGCTAATTTTTAAACCAGTGTTTCAGAGCCAACACAGAACAATTTATCGACAAAAACAGCTACAGCAACCGTCCACTTCTCATCAGGACCATAGTGAATAACATCACACTGTTTACCTTACAGAGAAGCTGCAGTATGTCCGGGTGGCTTTCCACGTACGACTGCACCATGTCGTCGATGTTGAAATGCACGTCCTGATTAACGTAAATGAATGCCATGTTGCACAGTCTTTTGTCTACCGGCATCGCCTTCACGTAGGAGCGATATCTGTCCAACACCATGTCGTACTGCACGTACACTTCCGCGTCTGCGTTGATGCAAGGGATGGAACCCAGGACTCTCAGCAGACTCTGCACGTTGGGATAGAATCCGATATCAGGGATCTTTAAGGTGGCAAAGACCCCCGTGGGTAGGATCCTGCGTTTACTCGCATGCCTCCATTTGACTTCCCAGCAGCCCAGTTCATCGTAGAAGGAGTCCGGACGAGCCAGATTGTTCAGGTTCGCGTCAGCCACCTTGTCTTTGCGAATGCTGAAATTGTGGTCGGCCATGTAGGACGGCACTAAAGACAGCCATCTTAGGATTCGGACCATCTCGATGCCTAGGACTCGCTTCACCTCGTCGATGAGGTATTGCAGGACCATTTTACTTAGCGTTTCCCTGTAGTAGTCCTCCGGCGAGGTCGGCGTTTTGCCGTCGGAGAGGCCGTTCGCTGCCGTGTCCGCCGGCAGAGTGACCGACACGCCCAGCTTTTTGGCCCTGCCGACAGCATCAGAGAACCACTTCCTGTGGAATATAGGGATTTCCTGCAGGTGCTTGTTGAGCAGCTTTAAGGCATTGGAGATAGTGTATTGCAAGGTGCTGCTGATGCTGATGATACCCCTCAGGCTCGGGTTGAGGATGCTGACACAGCACAGTGTGTTCTTGAGGATCACCAGGGTGATGATGAAGTTGAAATTCTTGAGCTTCTCCTTGAGCTTGAGCAGTTGTTCCATGACGGTTGCGTCCACCTCCGACAGCGCACTGGTGCACATCTCTCCAATGCTGTTCAGCAGAGGCTCCAGGATGTCCAACATTGTCTGAAAAGCATCCGTGCCATATTCCCAGTTGTTCTGGCAAGACTCCTTGACGCGATCCACCTCACCTTTGATATGACTGTACGCCGCTGTAATCTTTGTGTGCAGTTTTTTCCTAAGCGTATCGGACTGCTTCAAGACGACGGCCACTTCCTCTACCGTGTCGACGACGTCCTGTACAGAAAGGACGGGCAAGGAGCGGATCAGCCACATGTTGAACGCGTAAGGGTCGCTGGGAGCCAGGACAACCTGCGGGAAGTCCCGGAGCATGCGACAGGAGAACTCGTTTAGCTTCTGGCACAAGCTGCCTGTCGTCAGGTAAGTGAATCCTCGACAGTGCTCCATTCGGAGTCCCCACTTGTTGCGGATCTCGGACATGAGCATGAGATATAGGCTGTCCGAGTCCACGTCGCAGGGCAGAAACCCCAGCAGGTGCTTCTGGGGAAACCCGTCATTGCTGACAGATCGGATGAACACCGGGATCTGATCCTTGCCTTCGATGTTTGTTTTTTCCTGGAGAAGGATGGAGAAGAAGCGAGCCATGCGTAAAGTGTTGCGGATCTCCTGGCGCATCACGTCCTCTCCGAGTCTCAGCACGTCTTTGGAGTCAATCTTTTCCGCACAAATAGGGTTGACCATGAGAGGCCCGACAGCTCCGCCCCCCATCGACTTTGCGGCACCGGCATTGTTGACAATGTTGAAGCCAGTGAATGCTAATGTCTCCTTAAAGTAGATCTTCAGAATCTCCTTAGCTTTGGCAGTAGCAGGATCCTCTTTCTCTGGTCTGACTGGTGGAGGCTCCTGTTCTACAGCGTTCTCCGTCGAGTCTTCGATTACATTTTGTGCCACCGTCTCCGGCGCGGCCTCGTCTTTGAGTTAAAAAACATTTTCGTTTTAGATGTTTTGCAATATATAAAACGTATAAAATACTTTCAGCAGAAAAACAGAATCACTAACCTTTCACCTTTTTTACATCCACAGGATCGACTGCAGCCTGAAAATACAGCAGGAGAAAGAAAAAAGAAACCACTGAATATGCTGCAGTCACCGAGGGGCTTCTGCAATCTTTACCTTAAATGCCACTTTGTAAAATAAATCCATGGTCAACTTTGAAAAGATTCGCGTGTGTATGTATACGTGACGTGTTCAAAGTAGGCTTAACCAATCAGCATCGAGCACTGTTGTACATCCCGCCCCCACTCTGCCATAAGACCCCAGTTTGATACTGGATTTTGTTCAGACGGCTGTGCAGCTGTGCAGTCTGGAGCAGGTCCGATAGAAAATGTTTTATTACTAACAAATCTGTCCATGGTCTTTGTCTATGATGGAAGATGAACACTGTGTACACTTTAGCCTTCAGGATTTTCCTTTAATGCTTATAAACTTCAGTGTATGAACAAATCACGTTTAACACGACCTCTGTGTAGTGACGCACTCGTCTGACATTAAAATCAAATAAAATGTAGAATAATGCAGAAACGGTGGAAACTGGTTCCCTCTGGGCCTTTTTACACCCGGTCACTTCGTGTGTTGTCTCTGATCCGATAGCTATCTGATTTGTTAAAACTGTTCCATTAACATCAGACCACATAAATGCGTCTCGGCGAATCGGATATCGATCCGATGTTTCTACTCCCGCCCAAAATGCTAATATATTTTACCTCATTTCCGGGGTAATTGAAACAAAACACGCTTTGGTATATGTGGTTGCTACAAAAAACAGCGTTTACTGTTTGCTGCGTTTTCGCTGGCGGCAGCAGCGCGTTTTAAGCCCCGACGAGACGCCTGGGTGAAAGATCACCCGCAAGTGACTTACTTCCGTTTGGGAGGAGTATAGCGCTGACGTATGTGGCTTGAACAACCACATTCATTTACACCTGTCCAGTTTCATCTGAAACGCGTCCCAGACCACCTCCTGAAGGGGTTTGTACCATCAGGTTTATATCCGTCTCCAAAAACGTTTCGGTTTAGACCTTTAGGCATTTAGACCTGGTCTTTTTATCATCGGGTAGCTATCGGATCACAGAAAACTCAGGAAGTGACCGTGTGTAAAAAGCCCCTTATAAACGTACAGCTTGTATCTTTCTTTTCCTGTTGCTGTTCTGCGCGTTGCCCTTCTTGGTCGTAAAATCGAATATGGTCGGGACGGCGCCGTCCTTTAAAACCGTCCTGAGTTCACTCTGAAAAACAAAACAGAATTAAAAGCATTTTTCTTACAACATCCAATGGTTTATTTTTGATGTTCAAAAGCTGCAACATCCAAAGTGTCAAAACCGGGACAAGACCGAAGCACGTGCACACTTACTTCCTTCTGTATCAGAGACGCCTCAAAGTGTCTTGAGCACAGTTTGAAGTTTCTGTGCAAGTACTCCGAGGTTTTAGTCTGCAGGTCTGGTCTGCGACAGTTCCCCACCCACTGTTTACATCTGATGACAGAAAAGATTTTCAATATTAGTGAAAATAAATCGTCTCAGATAGTTATTGTACGACCTACTGTAACTACTGTACTATTGTACGACCTACTGTAACTACTGTACTATTGTACAACCTACTGTAACTACTGTACATTGTACGACCTACTGTAACTACTGTACATTGTACGACCTACTGTAACTACTGTACTATTGTACGACCTACTGTAACTACTGTACTATTGTACGACCTACTGTAACTACTGTACTATTGTACGACCTACTGTAACTACTGTACATTGTACGACCTACTGTAACTACTGTACATTGTACGACCTACTGTAACTACTGTACATTGTACGACCTACTGTAACTACTGTACATTGTACGACCTACTGTAACTAATGTACATTGTACGACCTACTGTAACTACTGTACATTGTACGACCTACTGTAACTACTGTACTATTGTATGACCTACTGTAACTACTGTACTATTGTATGACCTACTGTAACTACTGTACTACTGTACGACCTACTGTAACTACTGTACTACTGTACGACCTACTGTAACTACTGTACTATTGTACGACCTACTGTAACTACTGTACTATTGTATGACCTACTGTACGTTTTGCTGTAATTCAGTTAGGCATAACTGCAATATCAGCAGCAGGATATAAAAGATTAATACTTAAACTTGTATCAAACTTAAACTAATCCATGAACGTTGCTGGACTTTCCCTTTTGACCCCACCCAAAAACTGCAGATGGTTCGGACGGATCCGGTAAAGATTCAGGATAACTGGAACATCATTTACAGAAGAGAAGAGACTTTTTCTAAGGAAAATCCTACAGCAAGCACTTCAGAGTTGTTTAGGTTTTTTTTTTTGAAGCATTTAGATTGACTGTAGTACACGTAACGTACTGTACTAATGTACGCAATGTTCAGTAAATAATGACATTGTAGTAAATAAATCACTGCTAATTAATTATGGTCATAATTCAATAAGTAAACATGAACAAGTGGGGAAGTCGTGGTCAAGGCCTAACGGTTAGAGAGTCTGAGTCTGAGGTTGTGGGTTCGAGTCTCGTGCCGGCCACAACTGAGGTGCCCGTCAGCAAGGCACAGACATGGTTAGAGCTCATATGCTGCTGTATTTCCTTTTGAAACAGGAAGTCAGAGTGACAGTGTGTTAAAGTGAACAGTGTCTGAGATACACTGTGTCTCACCCAAAGTGGTCTCATTCTTACTCATAGAGAAGCCCTGACACAGTATAAAGGGCACGATGTGGTGGATGGAGAGACATTCTGACCTCCTACAAACTCCACCCACGTGCTTCAATAACAACAATGTATTCCCCATTAAACATAGTTATAAATGTTAGCGTGTGTGTAAAGACTCCTGGCTTAAAACACGCAGATTAAGCACGTGTACTTCTAATAAGCCGTATGTCACTTCACAATTTTTTAAACTACTATAGTAGAGTGTGACACGCCCCCAATGGGCGGAGCTTATAGCTTATAAAAGCACATAACTGGGTAAACATAAAGACTAGAAAAGGACGAATCGTCAAAAACTGTTCAAATGATCAAGTCTAACGTTAAGAATGTCTCCAAAGCTGTTCGTGTACGTGGTTCCTCATCGGTGTCCGTTTGACTAGAGCAGAAATAAAAGCTCGAAAACTACAAATTTTAGCTTTTTATAAACAAGGAAACTAAAAGCCACCATTTTGTGTCGGGCCTGTAGGGGGCGCTCCAGGACAAGAGCCGCTCTCGTGCAGTCACCGTGGAAAAAAAGTGGAAAAAAGCCAAATATATCGACTTATACACAAAAGACTGTTAATGCAGGGATTAAACATTAATTAAAAAAACCTTAACAAAACGATTTGGTTGAACATTTAGCAAATAGACGAGCTAAAGAGACGGATTAGCAAGATTAGCTTACATTCATTGAATCAAAGGGGAGGAATTAGCGAGCTAAGCGGCTAACTAGCTAGCATAGGATGCTAAGTATGTTTACTGTTGTAGCCCGTGAGACGGGCAGCTGCACGGGGGTCGTGTCACACGGAGATAAATACACAGTAAATGTCCTCACCGCTCGGGGTCCAGAGGGAACCTGAAGAACGACACGTTGTGCTGCTCAGAGCGCTGCTTACACTCGGCTGCGGCGCAGCAGTCGGGCATCTTGGACCTAAACTGCGCTCCTGTTCAGTCAGAAGACCGCGTTCATGACCGTCAACACACACAGGGGCTCAGTTACCGTGCGCGAGCACTGCGTCTAAAGCCGGAGCATCGTCCCCTTGTTGTGATGACTGTGTGTTTGTGTGTGTGTGTGTGTGTGAGAGAGAGAGAGAGTGTGTGTGTGTGTGTGTGTGTGCGAGATTTCACAGCGAGATTGTAGTAGGGCTGCTTGATCCGAGCCGGAAGTGAACTGAGCGGCAGAGCGGAAGTGAACAATGCGCGCGAGGGGCACTGGGGATCTGATTAAACACCAGAACTCAAGCATAGGGACGATCATTATATTGGTATTAATTAATAATAATAATGATAATAATAATAATGTTTTTTTTAGAACGAATTACAAAATATTTTAAAGTATTCGGGACAGAAAAATAATATCTTTCTTTGGAGAGATGTGAAATGATGTAAAAACTAAAAGTAGGGCGGATTAATGACAGTGTACTGGGAATAAAAAGGGGAGAGAAAGGGGGGAGGGAGGGGGGGGAGAGAAAGGGGGGAGGGAGGGGGGGGAGAGAAAGGGGGGAGGGAGGGGGGGGAGAGAAAGGGGGGAGGGAGGGGGGGAGAGAAAGGGAGGGAGGGGGGGAGAGAAAGGGGGGAGAGGAGGGGGGAGAGGAGGGAGAGGAGGGGGGGAGAGGAGGGGAAGAGACAGAGAGAGGGATAAAGAGAGAGGGGAGAGTGAGAGAGACAGAGACACAGTGAGAGAGAGATGAAGAAGAGGATAATGAAGAAAACATGAGTAACAATGTAATAAAACAGCTCACAGACTTATTTATTAGTTTGTGATTAAACACCTTTATAAAAAAATCAGAAAATGACGACATGCTTCAAGAAGTTGGCTGTAATTTTAGTAAAAATCTTCTAAACCTTAAAAATGCCGCAGATTTATAAAGCAGATATTGTCAAGTTCAGATATTAAACAGAAGTGTAATGAAACTTTCTACTTTTTCTGGAGTCAAGCTGAGTTCATGACTTGTGTGCGCGCGCACACACACACACACACACACACACACACACACACAGTATACATATACACACACAGTGATGCCTAAAGTAAAAATATTTATTTAATCCACATTGAGTAATCAAAAATAGCAGAAATGGTTTTTAACAAAACATTATAACACAAGAGTCTGTTCAGTTCTTATTCACTTCCAGTGCACCTTAATACCTCTCACACACACACACACATACTCACACACACACACTCCCAGGATGTACAAGGGGAAAAAAGTAGGTTTAGGAGAAATAATACCAAACAACAACAACATAAAATAATGAAGGTTGACGTAGAAAGAAGGAAGGAAAGCAGGCCACTAGGCTCGTGTCAGGCTGATAAGATTTAAAGCTGATGCCCAGGAGTTATGTGATAAGAGGTTGTGATTGGTTGATTAAACTCTGCCCCGGGTCCCATAACAACACGCCTCCAAATCTGCGTCAAAATCTAGAATATTACATCAGACTAATTCTTATTTCTGTCGGGTTAATCATGCAGGTTCCTCCGTCGTCTCGTTGTCTGGATACGTTGTGAGATACGCCTCCATCATCAGGTCCACATCCACCCTCACGGCACAGTTGACGTTAAACAGCGCCAGGCTCTTGTGTCTGTGCTTGGGGGGCGTGTCCCGCAGGTATGCCATCAGACGCCTCCTCGCCTCGCTGCACTTCTCCTCTATGAGCGACAGCACCGGGAGGCAGTGGAGGACTTTGAGGAGCGCACACACGTTGGGAAAAAACTTGACGTCAGACAGCTGGAGCGTCTCGTAGATGGTGGAGGGCTGCATGACGTTCTTGGTGCCGTGCTTCCACTTGATCTTCCAGCAGTTGAGCTCAGTGGGGAGCGTATCGGGGTTGGGAAGGTCGTTCTTGTAGACGTCGGCGCTGTTCTCCTCCGTGTTAAACTTGAGCTGTGACATGATCGCCGGGACGAACGACAGGGACCGAAGTGCGTTAAGGTGATTTGCAGAGAAGAAATCGCTCAGCTCCTTTATTACCTGAGAGACGACCGGGAACGTCAAGTGGACTTTGTAGTAGGTCTCGGGTTGGATCTCGTCTCCAGCGTCCGGACGCTGCTTCCTAAAGAAGAGCCTGGGGATTTTGACGGGGATCTCCAAGGCGGCAGCGAGGTTGACCGCTTCTTCAAACCAGAACTCGTGATAAACCTCAATGTTCTCGAGGACCTCGTTGAGCGAATGCAGGACGGCCGGCAAGCTGTTAGCGGCAAAGAAGACTTCGCTGGTTTGTCCCTGAAGGTTCCTCCCAAACGCCCTGGAAAACGAGAGCGTGTTTTTCAAGACAACCAGAGCCATCACGAACTCGAAGTCCGCCAGCGCCTCTGAGACCACGAAGGCCTCGTGCGAGATCTCGTCGCTCCACTTCAGCTCCTCGTTGTCATGAATGCTGTCCATGCAGAGGAGCAGAGACTCCAGGAGGTCGACAGCAACCTCGAAGGCGTCGTGCTGCAGCGTCCAGTCAGTACGACACACCTGCTTGAGGACGTTTGCCTTCTCCTCGTTCCCCTGGTAATAAATCGAAATGGCGCCCTCCAGCTGTTCCAGCAAAAGAGGAGACCTGCTGAAGAAGGCGTCGATCCTCTTTAGGGTGGACATGACGAGGTGCACGCTTGTGAAGTGCATGCTGTTGGCCAGGCTGATGTTTAGGGCGTGGGCAGAGCTGGGAGTGAGAACCGCTAAGGGAAAGCACTCGCTCAATTTGGTAGCGACGTCTTTCACTTTGGCAGAATGGACGCCGGTGCTGAAGTACGCCTGCCCTCTGCAGTCCTCCATGCTCAACCCTTTCTCTGATATTTCAGCACAAAGGTTTGTGACGATGCTTTCAGCATCACCTTCAAACAGCAGGAATCCAAAAAACTCCTCACGCAGACAGTTGTTCTGATCCACAAAGCGGATGAAGGCGGGGATTCTACTCTCCCCAGCGATCTCCACAATGTTTTCCATGACCAGAGAGAAAAAGCGAGCCTCTTTCACCTCGGAGAGCAGCTCCTTGCAAAGGCACCTCTCGCACACCTCCAAGATCTGATGCAGCTGTGTGGACTCCAAACTGGCGGGTGACGTCTCCATCCTCCTCCGGAGAGCATCGTCACCGGCGTTGATGCGGAACTCCAACAGTGCCTGGATGTTGGTGGGAGTGAAGGCTTTGCTCCTCGAGTCTTTGTCCAAGTGGCCCTGCAAGGGGATGTTCTGCCGCCCCATCATGACCACCAAGTCAATCAGGGAGCGCAGATACTCGTGCTGATCCCAGTCCTTTTCCACCACCTGGGGTTCTTCGGGAGCGTCCTGGCCGTTAACACTTTCTGTGGACTTCTCCACATCCTTGTCCTGATTCTCCTCCACTTATACACAAACACACAAACATTAGGCTGGAAGCCAAGAGCAAGAAGACTTCACCTGTCCTAAAAATATACAGTTGTCCTAAAAATATACAGTTTATCATCAGAGCCTTGAGATGAACTCACCTCTCTGAACTTTAACCTGTGGCGTGTTTTCTTCATCCTGCTGAAGATGAAAACATCATTAAAATCACCAACTCCTCTGTTTCAACACACAGACAGACATACAGACAGACGGACAGACGCACACAGAGACGGACGGACAGACGCGCACACAGACGGACGGACACACACAGACGGACGGACAGACTCGGACAGACGGACGGACACACAGACGCACACAGACATGAAGACAGACGCACACAGACAGACGGACAGATGCACACAGACAGACGCACACAGAGATGGACGGACACACACAGACAGACGGACAGATGCACACAGACAGATGCACACAGAGATGGACGGACACACACAGACGCACACAGACAGACGGACGGACACACAGACGCACACAAGACAGACGCACACAGACAGACGGACGGACAGATCAGACAGATGGACGGACACACAGACGCACACAGACAGACATGCAGACAGACGCACACAGAAAGACGGACGGACACACAGACGCACACAAGACAGACGCACACAGACAGACGGACAGACGCACACAGACAGACGGACAGACGCACACAGACAAATAGAAAAACCCAAACCTGTTCATTTGCCCGTTTGCGAGTGGGATGGTCAAAGATTGTGGGTATCGCTGTGTCCTTTAGAACTGTCCTGAATGGGCTCTAAAGGTGAGAAAATACACACACATCGTTATAAGACACACGTCAGTGCAATTGTAATAATAATAATATTAATCTCTCTCTCACACACACACACAGGACACACACAGGACACACACATGCTTACAGTTTTTAAGATCAGATCAGGCTCGAAGTGTCTGGCACACAGTCTGTGGTATTTGTTCAGGTGTTCTGGCGTTTTATCTCTCAGATCTGACCGACTGCAGTTCTCTACCCACTTTTTACACCTACACAAACCACAAACACACATTATTAAAAGAACTGCAGATACATCAGTACCAAAAGTGCAACATGCAGAAAATAAATAAAACCTTTTTCCTTTAGTTATAAAAGCGGATGCTATGCTAAAACGGACGGTGTGATAATTTGTGGGAAACCACAAGACGAGTCAGAAACACACACAAGACACAAAGAGGAACTTAAAATAACTTCATGATAAACTTTGAACAAACCCTCTGTTCTCCTGGAGGTGAAGAGAAGCGACACAGGATCATGATTACAATCACCAGGTATTAAACACCAAAATAACAACCAGCATATTTAACTAAGCATTTCAAATAAAAAGTAAGTAATATTTTATATAGAATTATATAAAGGACTTATCAAACAATTCATATTTAAGTTAAATAAATGAAGGTAAATAAAGAAAAGGATTAAGCAGATAAACAAATAAATATCATGATAAACTATTACTCAGTTGAATTAATGCATCACTTGGTTACTTATATGACTAAACATTGAGGACCTTCTGTGTGTAACTTTTTGCAGTACCCTGAATTCTGCATTATATTTATTCTAAGGTGTATTTTATGTCAATGCTACACTTAGAGTTCAGACGTATTTACTGAATCTAGATCAGAATTTATACCTGAGCGTCAAAGAGGAAAAGAAAAAATAAAGAAAGACAATAATACTAAATGGTGTGAGAGGAAAATACACAAATCAAAGTGCACCACAAACAAAGTGTGATAAAGGTTCAGTGTTCCAGTGATAATGTCGTTGTTACCGGTACTGAAGTCAAAAAATGACTCCCATGAAGAGACAGAGACAGACAGACAGACCCTCAGACAGACAGACAGACCCTCAGACAGACAGAAAAACAGACCCTCAGTCTAACAGACAGACAGACCCTCAGACAGAAAAACAGACCCACAGATTAGCAGACAGACAGAAAAACAGACCCTCAGACAGACAGACACTCAGACTAACAGACAGACAAACAGTCCCACAGACAGACAGACCCTCAGACAGAAGGACACTCAGACTAACAGACAGACAGACAGCTCCATCAACAGAGCAGCAGCTAACACTGAACTTTAACACTTAGTGTGTCCTGAACCAAACCTTTACGACACGAGTCTCTGTAAGCGGACAGACCAAAGTGTTAGAGCTGTAAGAGTTGTGTGTGCGCTGTGGTGTGTGTGCTGTAGTGTGTGAGTGCTGTGCTGTGCGTGCTGTAGTGTGTGTGAGTGTGTGTGTGTGTGCTGTGGTGTGTGTGCTCTAGTGTGTGAGTGCTGTGCTGTGCGTGCTGTAGTGTGTGTGAGTGTGTGTGTGTGTGTGCTGTAGTGTGTGAGTGCTGTGCTGTATGTGTGTGCTGTAGTGTGTGTGAGTGCTGTAGTGTGTGTGTGTGCTGTAGTGTGTGTGAGCTGTGCTGTATGTGTGTGCTGTAGTGTGTGTGAATGTGTGTGTGAGTGCTGTGATGTGCTGTAGTGTGTGAGTGCTGTGCTGTATGTGTGTGCTGTAGTGTGTGTGAGTGCTGTGATGTGCTGTAGTGTGTGAGTGCTGTGCTGTATGTGTGTGCTGTAGTGTGTGTGAGTGTGTGTGTGTGTGTGAGTGTGTGCTGTAGTGTGTGAGTGCTGTGCTGTATGTGTGTGCTGTAGTGTGTGTGAGTGTGTGTGTGTGTGTGTGCTGTGGTGTGTGAGTGCTGTGCTGTATGTGTGTGCTGTAGTGTGTGTGTGTGTGTGTGCTGTAGTGTGTGAGTGCTGTGCTGTATGTGTGTGCTGTAGTGTGTGTGAGTGCTGTGATGTGCTGTAGTGTGTGAGTGCTGTGCTGTATGTGTGTGCTGTAGTGTGTGTGAGTGTGTGTGTGTGTGTGAGTGCTGTGATGTGCTGTAGTGTGTGCTGTAGTGTGTGTGAGTGTGTGTGTGTGTGTGAGTGCTGTGATGTGCTGTAGTGTGTGAGTGCTGTGCTGTAGTGTGTGTGAGTGTGTGTGTGAGTGCTGTGATGTGTGAGTGCTGTGCTGTATGTGTGTGTGTGTGTGTGTGCTGTAGTGTGTGAGTGCTGTGCTGTATGTGTGTGTGTGTGTGTGTGTGTGTGTGTGTGCTGTAGTGTGTGTGCTGTAGTGTGTGAGTGCTGTGCTGTATGTGTGTGTGTGTGTGTGTGTGTGTGTGAGTGCTGTAGTGTGTGTGCTGTAGTGTGTGAGTGCTGTGCTGTATGTGTGTGTGTGTGTGTGCTGTAGTGTGTGTGCTGTAGTGTGTGAGTGCTGTGCTGTATGTATGTGTGTGTGTGTGTGAGAGTGCTGTGCTGTAGTGTGTGAGTGCTGTGCTGTATGTGTGTGTGTGTGTGTGAGTGCTGTGCTGTAGTGTGAGTGTGTGTGTGTGTGTGTGCTGTGCTGTAGTGTGAGTGTGTGTGTGTGTGTGTGTGTGTGTGTGTGTGTGTGTGTGTGTGTGCTGTAGTGTGTGAGTGCTGTGCTGTATGTATGTGTGTGTGTGTGTGTGAGTGCTGTGGTGTGCGCGCTGTGGTGTCGGCTGGTGATGATCTAAGTGACTGTTACCTCTCCGGATCCCGCGGGAACCTGAAGAACGCCAACACAGAGTGGGAACTCATCCTGGAACAGTGCAGAGCCGCGCAGAAATTCGGCATGGTTCAGCCAACACTTTTATTCTAGTTTTTACTCAGTTTTAGTGATTAATTCAATGAAAATGACCGAATTTATTCGGCACTCTAGTGCTTTGTGTGGCCTGGAGGAGTCAACACGAACAATTCACCTCCTTCCCACAATGCTTTGCGCGCTACTTCCTCGGCAACCCACCAATCACAAACCGAGATGTTTTTACAAACGTTTTCAAAAATGTTCTTTTTTATGAAAAAAATGAATAATAATTTATTAATTTACTTTATTATACACCAACGCTGTTTATATATAAAGAGCACTTTTACGCAGCTAAATTTTTTTTATTAAATGTTTTCAGTGTGACGTCATGAGGTAAAAATGACAGCTCCCGTAAATACTATGACTTATTTACATCAGATAAAAAGCTACTTCTGTCGCCGCCGTCCGCTTTAAAAACCAAACTGCATTTTATTTTAAAGAACGTAACTAAAATTCTGCCTTAATTCTATATCACACTAACATTAGCTAAACGGCTAGCCGTTACTGTACGAATGCCCGGATGAGAAAGCGGCACCTGATTGGTCCAACTGAACTCTGAGGCGTTTTAACGGACGCGCAAATTCAAAAACATAAAAAAAAAATTGAAAAAATATTTTATAGTGTTTAGTTTCACTTTTCTATATTTAATGCATGTTTATGTGCACGTTAGAATGTTTATTAATATTTTTATTAATAATGATTCATATTTATTTATTAATAATTTATTACATTCCTACTCAAGTGAAACTATAGCTAATATTTAATAATACAAATAAAGTATTTATTCATTCATTCATTCAATAAAATAAAAACTATATTTTTATAGAGAACTGAGTTTATTTAAAGAAATCCCCAAACAATACATGAGCCTGAATCTAAAAAGGTACATTAATCGTGTGAACGATGTTGATCCTGAACACTGGACCAAATACAGAGCACAGAAACAGGAGCAGTTATGGGCAGATCCATACGATTTATTAATAATAATAATAATAATAATAATAATAATAATAATAATAATAACACTTCGATTAAGAGAAACTATTCACAATTGTATTTCCTGTGAATATTGGAGCGCATGTACAGTATTAGGAACAACTGCATTTAGCCTGTGAAGCATCATAAGAGTCCTGATTCAACCTGAAAGTGTTAATACTTTTCCATTGGCACTTAGTTTATATATACAGTATATATACACACACACGCATACGGCAGCTAGTGTTGCTAGGTTACACTCCTGTCAATCACAGATAACGTTATATAGGTTATAATCTGTTAAGGCTTTAGTAGAATTAAACGGTCAGTACTAAAGGCAGTAAAAACAGCTGAACCTCTTTTTCCTGCGTCAGTTGTTAGTGAAACTAAAACCTTTCTCCACTCAGAATATCTATAAACACATTAATCTCAGGACGTTTGTGCACATTACACCTTTCTACCCTCCCGACTGGTTTCACAGGCTTTTTAATGGAAAGTAAAACCTGCTTGCCTTTTTTTTTCTTTCCTCCATTTGACTTTATAAGTTTCCACGATATCTGTCTGGGGTTAATTTAACATTGTTAAGTAAAACACACTTAAATGATGAGTTAATAAAAACCTCCAAACCCTATTAGTGTAGCATTACTAGCATTCATCATTAATAACGTTCACCTTTTTGCCTTCAGTCACCTCTATACTTTTGTTACTGGTGTAACCGAACCGATAGAAAAATCATACATTTACATATTAAAATAAGCCCACTGTCTTTCCTGCCACAGCTTAAGGTTCAGTATTTGCATGTAGCTGTAGATAAAGTGTGTGCACCTCCTGGGCTGATGACTGGCTGTGTTTATTTGCAGGCGTGTTCTGAGCTCTGGGCTTCAGGGCGCTGATCAGGGAGGTGCTGCAGCAGCGCAGGGTTCTTCCTGTAGACGTAGGCATGAGAGTCCATCAGCTCCAGCTCGGCCAGCGAGGACACACAGGGGTCGTGTTCGTTCAGCATGCCCGGCAGACGGGACGAGTTCCTGTGGATCCGGGACGAGCGGCGCACCGGCGTCAGAAACTTCAGCTCTTTAATGGAACTTTTACAGCATGATCCTGGAGTACCGTTAGCCATTTCACCCTCCATCCTCTTCCTCACACTGTTTAGGAAAAAACCTCAATCTATCGATCCATAAACACCAGCACAAACGAGCAGCAGTAAAGGAATCAATTCGTAAATTTTATGGGCTTTTATACAGACAAACGAGTAAACAAAGTCTACAATGAAAATATGTATAATTATAAATAAAACACACAGAACTGCATGTTTAGCATTTAAAGAAATAGATTAATAATAATGAAAAAAATTGTAATTAAATGCTGAATGTTTTGCTAAAATTATCATCAAATTATTATCAAAAGAACCATCACCTCTGCAGAAATGGAGTTGTTTTCACACTGTACTTCACAACACACGCATCCAGAACATCTGCAGGACTGGAGTCCATCTCCTCTTCTTCATCATCACCTTCACACAGTTTCTTCTCTTCCTCTCCATCCTCCTCGTTCTTCTCCACTCCAGTGGTGGCCTTCGGCTCCTCTCTCAGTTCTTCCTCCTCCAGAATTTGGTACTCAGGCATTTCTTCTTCTACCTTCACCTCGGCTTCTGCGCCTCCTCCAGCCTTCGTGTCTGCTTGAGAAATTAGAAAACCGTTTAATTATTAATTTACTGTTCAACAGTTGCAATGAATATCGAGATAAGTTAGTTATATTACACATGATGTACAGCAACAGAAAAAGTGAGGTGCTGAGAAGCAGAAAAACTCGAACAAACTCCATTTCTGATTGATTTCGTTGAAATAAAAAACTCACCGCTCTTGCACGAGGACGGAGTTTCCATTGCCTCCAATCTCTCACACAGGTTTATAACCAGCTACAGGAACAAAACAAATAAATACATAAATAAAGTACAAGGGCAAGTCGAATCATAAAAAAAAAATTAATGACATTTTTTAAACTCATAACATTAGCGTGTGTGTGTGTGTGTGTGTGTGAGATACCGATTCCATCCTGATGTCCGGCTCTCCAGGCAGCTCCTTGTCCGAGTTGTCCAGCAGGTCCAGTGTGATATTGAGGATGTGATTCGGGCTGCTGGAGAAGGCAGGTTTATTCTGAAGAACCTCGCTCTGTTCCGTTTGATTGACAGGCACCGCTTCAGCTTGTTCACTCGCTTCTGGCTGAGCTTCATCTTCAGTGCTGAGTCGAGGGTTACATGTCTGAGATGCAGACTTCTGAGTCATCGTCGGTCTTTTCAGAGTTTTCCCCTTCGACGCCAACCATGCAGCTAACTTTTCCCTGGGGGGGGGGGGGGACAGAGGGAGAGACGTAAACAGACTGAAGCGGACTATAATTCAGCTGAGTATAACATCAAGTTCACCACCGTCATTTTACTCAGAAGAAACAATAAATTGCTGTTCCAGAGAATTCATCACTATCGACATCTCTGTGATGTTCCTGACTCACCGTCTCTCCTCGGTGGATTCCACTCGGACTCTGTACTGACTGATGGAGCTCGAGATGGACCTTTGTGATTTCTGCTCACTTGCAACTGCAGCAGGTTTTAATGGTTCCTTCTTCTTGATGAATGAAGTCACTGTTGGTGGTCTTGCGGACATTGTACCTGGTTTTCTAGAGATCACAGATGGTTTGGCGGAGATGGTATTTTTTTTGGTGGAGACCGTCGGTGGCTTGGTGGAGACCGTCGGTGGCTTGGTGGAGACCGTCGGTGGCTTGGCGGAGACCGTCGGTGGCTTGGCGGAGACCGTCGGTGGCTTGGCGGAGACCGTCGGTGGCTTGGCGGAGACAGCAGCTGTCTTTGCTGGACCTATTGTTTGTATCCGTCTTTGAGGAACCGTCTTCTGCACGTTAATCTTTGCGTCTGACCCGGACTTCGTTCTGCTCTGCACACTCCGCTGGACTCCTGCTCTTGAGGAAGCAGACAGCGCTGTGGTGGATTTGGACCGAATCGCCATCGCAGCTTTGGTCAGGTTCTTCTCCTGGCCATTCGGCGGCTTCCTGAAGCAGTCTATTTTGGATTGTACCACTCTGCCCTTGTAGGTGCCAGGGAGGAGGGGTTTCGGAGGGACAGACGATGGAGGCTTCTCTGTCTCCAGCACCAGTTTCCTGTGTCTCAGGGTTTGTTCGGTGCGAAAGGCCTGACTCAGGGTTTTCCGCCGCATGGGATCTAAATCGCTGTTCTTGACCGGTTTAACCGGCGCTTTAGACTGGGCCGTGTCTCCGGCCTTTTCCTCCCTCGGGTCATTTTTGGACCGCAGCGGTGCAGGTCTCCTCAGCTGCTGCTGCTTAGATATTAAATTTCTGGACTCTGTTTTTTTTGGTCCAGACTCCGGCTTGGAGTTTTCCTTATTACTCTGAAAAAGAAACATTAATAAAGAACAGATAAAAATCACAGTAACATTATTCACATACAAACAGCATTAATACGTCCAGTTTCATAACGTCTAGTTCCGCCCTTCTCCAGATCACTCGGTTACCTTTTTTACTGCGGTGTCCATATTGCTGTCGCTCACTCCTATGATGGGGTTAAATGATCACCTGCACACACACACACACACACACACACACACACACACACACACACACACACACACACACACAAACAAACAAACAAAACAACAGTGAAGCTGATTAAGAAGTGACAAAACATCATAACGAGCTGCACCCTGACAAGACCGCATGTCCAACACACAGCCTGGTGTTATTAGTGAGATTTCAATCCCAGCATGACTCCTGCATTCCTCTGAGGGGAGGAGGAAGAGGAAGAGGAGGAAGAGGACTTTTCGGTTTCTGCCCCAAAAGTAAACTGTCTTTTTCAAACAACACATAGGGCGATTTTATGAAAACTGAATTATGAGACAATTTCATTTTTCTCTTTTGAGTACATTTGTGCCGTCTTTCCTAAATCCAATGACAAATATATTTACAGACGTTACCGATAAAACCTAAAAACAACTCATATCATAAACTATTATATTATCACAACATCCCAATGACAGTATAAGGGTTTTAACAGTAAAAGAAAAGCCTGCAGGAGATCAGTGATCATTAACACTAAAGCCAAACACATTTATAATGAACATTTATTTACTTTCACTATAAGCCATAAATAATTAGAAATAAGAGCAGAAACGCGCTGTTATATTTAACAAAGCATTCATGACATACGTCTTACCTTTACTGCTGAAGAGTCGCAAATATAATAGCTGTTAAAAACTGACCTAAAAATGAAACTATAGCAGAACCAAAGTGCCTTCAGTGCTGTTTAGAGCTTTATGTCTGCTGTCACGCCGCCGCTTTCAAACGCAGCCTTCAAACGGTCGGCGGTCGAGTTCTTCATCCTGATTGGCCGCCGATTCAATCGGATTAGCCAATCAAATTAAATAAAGGCTGTCACGTGTCAACACGAGCCCTAAGGCTCTTTTTTCAACCGTCATTTTTGAACCAAAATAACAGCAAAAATCCGGAAATAACACACTCCATTTTTTTACTGTTTGGAATGTAATTATTATTGATCTTATTCATGAATTTAAGCGATAATATATAAAAATGTCGCGTTTTTATGTTATCGTGAGCTAAACTTTAGTTTGTATGCAAACGAACCGCGTGAAGTAACTACACTACCCACAATCCTAGTGGGGAAACGCACCAATCACAAGGCGCTGTTATGGCAGCCAATCACATACACGAAAAGTTTGTGTTTAAACAGCATTACATTCACATTAACGCAACACTAAGTTATTAGGGAAAGAAGAACAATCGCACCTGAAAACATTGTAAAACTTTGTTTAGAAAGAAAATTTAATGGAATCCGATCGAACTGGTGAGTCGAGTCAAATGATCCGAATCACTGATAATAAATGAAGTAAGAAACGAGTCGATTCGGTGAAAACGAGTCAAATTGGTGAAAACGAGTCAAATTCAGTTGGATTCTAAATTAATTTGTTCACAAGATATTATTATCGTATGAAATTACGAGAGAAAATAATACTTAATTAATCTTTGTAAATGTTCATCTAGAAATGACACTAGATGGCAGAAAACTATCACTACTGCCTAAAAATGGCAAAAGTGTGTATTAATCATTTTAGTTTCCAAAGCCTTCTGCCGTCTTATGACGTCACACATGATATGAAATGGAACAGCTGTCATGTTGGATTCCCTCCAGTTTGGTGTTAAACACTATTTAACTCATGATCACTACTTGCTTATTTTAAGAGACATGGATGTAAGATGTCTAAACTAAGTCATGGCCTAATGGTTAGAGAGTTTGACTCCTAACCCTAAGGTTGTGGGTTCGAGTCTCGGGCCAGCAATTCCAAGACTGAGGTGCCCTTGAGCAAGACACCGAATCCCCCCAACTGCTCCCCGGGCGCCACAGCATAAATGGTTGCCCACTGCTCCGGGTGTGTGTTCACGGTGTGTGTTCACTGATGTGTGTGTGCACTTTGGATGCAGAGAACAAATTCTGAGTCTGGGTCACCGTACTTAGCCGTATGTCACGTTACCTAATGTTTAATTCTTCTTAACGTATTGAATGATGTCAGTTTTTTTTATACATCCTTGGCCTTGTGTGAGTTTGGACCTGATACTGTGTATAAATATAAACTGGTTTCCAGTCCCTGTGTGATTACGACCCACATCTCACCCGAACTACAGGAAAGCACCTCGAGAGAAAACAAATATTCAGGATTATGTGCATGTTCTTCTTACTGAAACACACCAGCAAGCTGTTTTCATTCGGAAAGCTTCCTCCAGGTCAGGTTCGATTTCTCTGAGCCAAACTGCAGATGTAATCAATTTCATCTTGATTAATATCCAGCAAGAAAACATTTCCTGTTTAAATGGGTAATGAGATTAAATTCAGAAAAGAACAGCTGCAGGTTAAATATTTATTTATTGAGAAAAGGGGAAATTATAAGGGGAAAAAAATAAAAATGACACCATTTATTCTACATTTAAAACAAACGCTCCACATGAGCCATTTTTATTGCATGTGAAATATTTAAGGCAATAAACAGATCCAAGGTTTTAAATATGAATCAGTAACAAGACTAAAAATAAAATAAAATGTGCAGACACTCATTTTTCTTTCATTAAAAATAACAGCTGATAACCTGAAAACGTCAGTGACCCCAATAACTTTAGTTTCGCACGGAAGACAAAAAAAAACCGTTATACTTTAAATGAACACAAAATTAAAACTGGCTTATTAAATAAACAGCGGAATCTTTAGACCGCCCAAAAAATAATTCAAAGACACACCTTGGAAGGTCAAAGGTCAGTCATGCACGAATTTTGAATGATTTTGTTCAGTGGTGTGTGTGTGTGTGTGTGTGAGAGAGAGAGAGAGAGAGAGAGAGAGAGAGAGAGAGAGAGAGAGCTCTCAGTATGGATAGTATTTCTTCTTTTTCCCGGCGAAGCAGGACATCCATGTACACAACAGCAGGGTAACAGCAGCTCCGACACACGTGCAGTAAAAAGCCCAGCCGAGTTCACACGAACCTGCACACAAAGACAGACAGACACACACACACACACACACACACAAACACACACACACACACACACACACACACACTATAAAAATGCACTTATTACAACACAGTGTTGCTGAGTTCTGGACTCTGATTGTTGGTCAAGTAGAGCATCACAGCTTTATTTTAATACACTCGCTCTGATTGTTTATTGTTTCTATAGTAACGGCTCCTTCAGAGCTTACGCTCTACATAAGGACAGGAGACGTGTGTATGACGTGGTGAAGGAGTCTCCAGTGTCAGCTCTGTGGACCAGTCAGATGTGAAGCTGGAAAGTCCTCCACATCTTCAGGACAGAGCAGTAACTCACATCACTGAATATTAAATGTAACAGCATGTAAATGGTGATAGAGGAGTGACTGGGGTGTGAGAGGAGAAGAGGAAGAACACACATGTGGACTGTTTCAGGGACATAAAACTGAAATCTTACCGAGGTTAAACTGGTCCGAAGCGTTACCGCAGGTCTGCTTCACCTCCTCACTGTTCCATCCGAGAGGATAAAGAGCACAACCGGAGCTGATCAGTAAACCTGCACACACACACACACACACACACACTTTATATTGTGTATTAAGAACTATAGAAACATCTGTAGTCCATTTTTGCAGAGTTGTCGTTGTGTATAGTGCTGTGTGAGAGTCATGTGATCAAGACACAGGTACAAAAGTGCAGTAAGAGTCGCTTCACTGAGTCGACTCTTTTGAACCAAACCCGTTCCACTGAATCAAACTTAGCAGCATCCAAAAGAATATTTAGCGAGCCTCAGTGTCGGATGCTGAGGCTTTCAGTCTGAGTGCAGAGATGCAAGAAAACTTTGATTTGTTTTGTTTGTGTCTCAACCGAAATGAATCACTTTCAAGGAGGAATCGCTTACAAACCTTTCCGGTCTCTACAGTCACCGAGTCACGATCAGGAGAGATGGAGCATAAAGTTTGTTACATACTGTATATATAACTAGAAACACACAGCTATTGATGCTGATGAACACAGATCTTCTCAGCTTGCCTCTTTTTTCAGCTCCACATTTAATCACCTTCATAACCAGAGATGATGAATACGATCCAAGCTCTACAGGAAGTGCCTGGTGTAAAATTCTCCTTCACACATAATCCCACTGCAGGACGATCGTGATCACATGACAGTCTAAGAATCATCAGTCTTTAAATTTCACTCCTAAATGTCTTAGAGGTCGGAGGAGGATTAAACCCAGACGTGAACACGATCCGGACGTGAGATCGCAGAAGCAGCAGGAGTGTGTGTCAGAGTAAACCTGCCTGTCGGAATGTTTTAGTTTAGGTGTTAATTATTACGTTTGGAGCAGATGTAGTTTCGTTTTAGCTTTCTAGCTGAATATTAAACGGCGTCGGCCCACATTTCCTCCCGGATTGAGCCGTCAGAGCGCAGAAACCCCTTCAGCACCGCGCCATCTGCCACCTGACACACCACTAATAAAGAACGCTCTCGAAATAATCCTGGCACTGCGTCATCACAGCAAGTAGAGGACGTGGGGGGGAAGGAGCAGCTGGTCGTAGTGGGAGGATGACAGAAGAAAGTGCCACGTTCCCTCCATCCGAGCCGCTCTGGACTGCTGGAGCGTCGGAAACGTGTGTAAAAGCAGCTGGTGGACGAAGATCCCACGCGCTTCCATCTGCTTCTGCTCTGCATCCAGACCACAGACGCGCTAACGGCGCTGACGATGGCGGCTTTTACGAGTTTAGTGTTTTATTAGGACCTTCGTTAGATGCGAGTAGCTGTTCCTCCACTCAGGTCTGGGGAAAGGTCACGGCCGGGGTCACGTCACTGAACCCCGCATACTTAAAGGAACATCGAGAACTGGAGCTTCTCCTTTTCTCCACTGAGCCCACGACATTCAGCACCTTGGTACAGTGCTGACATTTTTTCCCAGCTACAAAGCTCACGACCTTATCGGCCTTTACAGCTCACAGCGCCGCTCTGGTCAAAGGTCATCCGGAGGTCACTGGGTAATTGTGAGATCTGTGATTCCTGCGATGAGACGTCTCTCGTTCACTCTGACTTCAGCACCGAAGACGTTCACAAGCAGGACGACACGCAGATGATACACACTTCACAGGACTGGAACCTGGTGGATCTCCTGAGGGATTATCACTAAACACTGTACACACTTCTGTGTTTATGTCACGTCCCTGTTATTACCATAGTGTGTCTATGATCCACACACACACACACACACACACACACACCTCTCAAACCCCTCATTAGGAAACTTCACACTGCTTTGAGGTTTGTAATTTAGAGCTCAGTTTTATAAATGAGAGAAGAAGCAGCTCTTCATCCAGGAGGAGATCCAAACCCACCTGCATGAAGATCACTACTGTGGTATAAATCCTCCCCTGATGCTGCTTCGTCTTCAGGCTCATTTATAGAAAAGAAAATCCACAAATCTGAAATGATGATGTAATAATCCACACACTCACACACACACACACACACACCACACACACATACACACACTTGCACACACACACACTTGCACACACTCGCACACACACTTCGCACACACACACTCGCACACACACACTCGCGCACACACTCGTGCACACACTTCGCACACACACACTCGCGCACACACACACACACTTACACACACAAACAAACAAACACACTCTTACACACACATACACACACACACACACACTCTTACACACACACACTCTTACACACACACATACACACACACTCTTACACACACACACTCTTTTCCACACACTCTTACACACACACTCCTTTGCTGTAATAAATAGAGTCGTGTCCCCCACCCCCACCCCCACCCCATTACTGACGTTTCAGCTCTCAGTCGCTGCTTTTCTTGAAATGGAAAATCTCTCCTCAGGTCGCTGTGGAATTTTCCAGAACAACAGAAGGACACGGTGGGTGTCGCAGAAAGCCACGTCTTGTTTTTTCCCCTTGTATTTTCAGGATCATGAGGACCCTCAGAGCTCCTGACTGAGTTGGATCTAAACTTTAGGTGAGGTGTAAAGGATCACTGAGGGTTTACATCAACAAGTCACAGTGAAGACTGTGTGTGTGTGTGTGTGTGTGTTTTTGTTTGTGTGTGTATGTGTGTGTTTGTGTGTGTATATGTGTCTGTGTGTGTGTGTGTGTGTGTGTGTGTGTGTGTGTGTGTGTGTGTGTTTAACAGCCTTCTGGCTGCTCCAGTGAAGCCACTAATCTGCCACTAACACATCACTCAGAACCCAAACTGTCAACACACAGCAATACAATAAGACACAGAACATAACTCAACTCTACACACACACACACACACACACACACACACACTATTACACACACACACACTCACCCACACTATTACACACACACACACACACTATTACACACACACACACACAAACACACTATTACACACACACACACACACACTATTACACACACACACACACAAACACACTATTACACACACACTATTACACACACACACACACACACAAACACACAAACAAACACTCACACACTCGCACACACACACACACACACACTCACACACACACACACACATACACACACACACACAGACACTAGATGTGTGTATCCAGGCATGGACATGAACTCATTTTCTTTTCACCATCAGATGATAACAGGAGTGGACGAGCAGAACAATGAGAGATTTCTTGCAGAAACACTGCAGCCTTTCTTCTTTTCTTCTTCGGCCCCCGAGTGAACATCACACACACCACACACTCCATTCAACAGGACAAGCTCCATTTATTCACACTGGGAATCAGGAAAGAATAAAACACTTCTGTTCAAATGAATATCACAAATACCACCAGGGAAAAAAGGGACTGAGACTCTGAACAAAAGTGTGAACTGTTCCTCAGACACAGAGATGAAACACACACACAACACAATCCCATAATTCTGTTCACCAAACAAACCAAAACATCTCACTGAGCCTCCATCTCAGGACATGAACAGATGGAGTGTAAATGGTACAGTGACATCACTATGAATCTAAAGAGATATCCGACAGACCCCGGAGACAGAACACGGGGGCACAGAACCCAGAGACAGAAACCGGAGACAGAACCGAGAGACAGAACTCGGGGGCACAGAACCCAGAGACAGAACCTGGAGACAGAACCGAGAGACAGAAACCGGAGACAATGCTCACAGAGACGCTCACCGTGTGTGTGTGTGTGTGTGTGTGTGTGGTGTGTGTGTGTGTATGTGTGGTGTGTGTGTGTGTGTGGTTGGTGTGGTGTGTGTGTGTGGTGTGTGTGTGGTGTGGTGTGTGTGTGTGTGAGGAATTATCAGGTCCCAGTTTCTCAATATGTTCACACATGCTAGCTGTAAATCCCCACGCTCGCTCCCAGACGTGTGAACTCACTCAGAGCCACAGGACGAGCGCTACGCTACTATCGCTGCACAGATGATTGACAGCAAAGACAGGAAGTATGCTCCGCCCACCTAGACAGGAAGTATGCTCCGCCCACCTAGACAGGAAGTATGCTCCGCCCACCAGCTCAGATTCCTGGCTGCATGATTGTGATTCCCTTCGATAAAGAACTCGAATTTATTCTGTAGCCACGATGCAGCCGAAAAGCAAAGGTTTCAGATTAAGACTGAGATCAGATCTGATCCCATCTGCCCAGTCTGAGCTCGAGTCATCTAATCAAGGCCGGTTACACACCGCTGTGTACACACTCGTTACACACTCGTTACACACTCGGGACGTTCACACACACACTAAACACAACACACCTGAGGGGGATGTTGTTCTGATGAAATCCAACAGTAAAGATTCTCATCTCTGATACATCTGTCTCGCATCTGACCTTAACCTGTGTGTGTGTGTGTGTGTGTGTGTGTGTGTACAGATAAGAGACTGGAGATGAACTGATTAGGAAACACACACACAAACACACACACACACCAAACAGAAGTGGTGTTATCTACTGATTTCCCTACACACACATCCTGTCACCTCACTGTGGGAAACATTCTTTACATTCCTGAGTGAGACATAGGGGAGACTCCTGGGAAAACAAACACACACACACAAACACACACACACAAACACACACACACACACACACACACACACAAACACACACACACTCACAGCATCTCCAGTTATTACTATGATATTATGTCTGTTCAGAGTGTGATCAAGTGTGCAGAGTAAGAAAAGTAAAAAAAGACAAAGAAAAGACAGAGAGACAGACAGAGAGAGACAAACAGAGAGAGACAGAGATGGAGAGAGAAAGAGAGAGAGCGAGACAGAGAGAGAGAGAGACAAACAGAGAGAGGGAGAGCGAGAGAGAGAGACAGAGAGAGAGAGAGACAGAGAGAGAGACACAGAAAGACAGACAGAGAGACAGAGACATTTCACACCTGAGTGAAATAAAACAGTGTATGTGTGTCACTACACCAGCTCCACCCTTTATCACCCACCAGTAAGTTTGGTATCTAAACAAAAGGTCATGACCTCTGACATAATACAAGTACAAGCTTCTGATCCTGATCAAATAGTTTCTCCTCCAACCATCCATCCTTCCACCCATCCATCCATCCATCCTTCCACCCATCCATCCATCCATCCATCCTTCCATCAGGTCCATTATTCAAGAATTTATCCCTGTCTTTCCACTGCACCCATCTATCCATCCATCCATCCATCCATCCATCCATCCATCCATCTATCCACATTTCCAAACAAAGGTCTATGATAAAGACAGAATTACGTACAGACCCATAAAGCAGTCCACAGAAACTCTCACACTTTATCTCCCATTTAGAGGGATGTCCCCTTACAGGTGGCTCCACAGTTAAAGGTGTTTATTACACAGGAACTTTAAACTCATCACCATATTATAAACTTCTTCACCTGGGAATTATTACCAAGCTGAGAAACATCATCTCTACACTGGCTACATGTTAGGTGTAGAACTGATTACAAACTGCTGCTACTTACGTACAAGGCCCTTAATGGTTTAGCTCCCATGTATCTAACTAGTCTTCTAACTAGTCTTCTAACTAGCCTTCTAACTAGTCTTCTAACTAGTCTTCTAACACGTTACAAACCTTCACGCTCTCTGAGATCACAAAACTCAGGACTTTTGGTAGTTCCCAGAATATCGAAGTCTACTAAAGGTGGTAGAGCGTTTTCTTATTTAGCTCCCAAACTTTATAACAGTCTTCCTGATAGTGTTCGGGGCTCAGACACACGTTCCCAGGCGTACACATAATACATCCCATAATACCGTGCACTATTACATCAAACCAAATGCACATTATCATCTAGTGCTAGTGTTAATATTATAAACAGCAGCTACATTAAATCCTCTCCACTGCTTCCGTCTTTCTACCATCACGAGACATCCAGACACTGTACCAGCTCCGATTGTGTTCCGTGTCATGAAGATTTTGGACCTCCACTGAGACGAGGTTGACTCTATGAGGATCCTGAGACATCTAGAGATGTTCCAGCTCCAGTTGGAGTCTATACTAAAGAGGAGATGTGAACTCCATGTGGTCTCTGAGGACAACAACAATCTCCTCATCGATACACATTCGTCAGACCGTATATTTATTTCTCTCCCAAACTCACCTGCCACAAACTGGATCCCTCCGGCCGCTCGGCCGACGGTGCGCGATATGACGTCTGACATGCAACATGCCATGAGTGCCGTGAGGGCCACGAGCAGCAGCAGGCCACACCCACTTCCTGTCACCACCGTACAGATCCTCCACTCCAGACTGGGGATGCTCAGGAACGAGGCATAGCGTCCACAACGCTCCACCATCACCGTGCTGCCGTGGACCTCGTCTCGCACCGGGTACGAGCAGCGCCGGAACGTCCCAAACGATACCGGCTTCCCCATCTGAGAGCCCAGGAGCCAGTAGGGCATGAAGAAACCCACGCAGGAGACGGCGGCACTCAGCAGCGAGATCAGAGCCCACACGAGGCCTACACACGTCAGACTGGAGCTCATCTCTCACACAGATCCGATTTCAGGGTGTGTGAAGGTTCTACACTCGTACCTTCCTGAACCACATGTCCTGTTGAGACCTTTGGATCTCAGGTTAATAAAACTGGACGTCTGGTGTTCATCTCTCCAGATCAGACCTACAATGAAGAACAGAGAATAAGACAGTTTGCACTGATAAAAGGGTTTGTTCAGAGGTTCTAGATCCAGTTCCTCTTGTCCC